>NC_090819.1:103914454-104120676 GCF_000390325.3 Nicotiana tomentosiformis | reverse complement strand
GGTTATTTTGGTATTTTCCTTAAAGTTGTAAATTTCTGTTTTCTTTCCGCGAGGTGTTATTTGTCCTTATCCTGTGCAGTTAAATTGTGACATACTACTTACTAGATTCATCTCCATTGACATTATCATTATTATATTGTTAAACTTTACACCCTATCTTTTATTATTTCAGTAGGGCGTGACCTGACCTCGTCACAACTCTACCGAGGTTAGGCTTGGCACTTACTGGGTACCGCTGTGGTGTACTCATACTACGCTTCTGCATATATTTTTAATGCAAATCCAGGTACTTCCTATTAGACAAGGCATCAGTGAATTAGCCGTACGTGGAGACTTCGAGGTATATCTGCCAGTGTACGCAGACTCCGGAGTCCCCTTCTATCTTATTATGTTGTCCTCCTTATTTTCTTTAGACTCTGATATATAGAGACATTGAGGATAAATTTTTAGAAGCTTGTGACTTATTCCTACCGGGTTTTGGGAGTTGTAATTGTTAAATTTGCAGTTCTTATTTATTCAACTATTAAGGATTAAATTTCAGTTTATATTCAGTTATTCCGCATTGATAGGCTTACCTAGTCTTAGAGACTAGGTGCCATCACGACATCCTAAGGAGGAAATTTGGGGTCGTGACAGAGGTTCTCACTTTGAAAAAGCATTATGTGATTCATGTGCTTCAATAAATCTAATACCTTTTTCAATTTTTAGGAAATTAGAACTTGGTGAAATGAAGGACACTGTTGTGTCTCTACAATTGGCTGATCAAAGTACTAAAAAACTGAAAGTAATACTTGAAAATGTCCTCGTTAGAGTTGATAAATTTATATTCCCAGTAGATTTTATAGTACTTGAAATGAAAAAAAATACCGAGGTACCATTGATTTTAGGTAGACCATTTATTGCAACAGGAAGAGAAATAATTGATGTCCATCAATGATAAATAATTTTGTGAGTTGATGAGGAAAGAGTGATTTTTGATATGCAGAAAATAATGAAATATCCTGAGGATGAGTCACCATTATCATCTTGTTTTCAAATTGATTTGTTGAATGACCTTGCAGATGAATATAAAGATGATCAGTTAATTATTGATTCATTGGAAAGATGTTTGGCAAAGTCAGGTACCACAAGTGATGATGACACCACAATCAGAAAAGAAGCTGAAATGCTGGAAAAAGATTCAGAAGAAGTTCAACAAAAAATTGAACTCAAAACTCTTCCTTCTCATTTGAAATATATTTTTCTTGAACCTTAATTATTTCCAATAATCATTTCATCTTCTTTGACTGCAGAACAGGAAATAAAACTAATTGGAGTTTTAAGAGAACACAAAAGAGCCTTAGGGTGGACTATAGCTGACATCGAAGGAATTAGTCCCAGCTATTTGCACGCATAAGATCCTTATGGAGGATAATTACAAGACAATAGTCCAACTCCAAAGGAGACTAAACCCAACAATGCAAGAAGTCGTCAAGAAAGAAGTAGAGAAACTTCTAGCGGCAGATATCATCTATCCGATATCTGATATCCCTTGGGTAAGTCCGGTGCAGGTAGTACCAAAGAAAGGAGGTATGCCAGTAATAAGAAATGAAGATAATGAACTCATACCTACCAGAACATTCACAAGATGGAGAGTCTGTATTGATTACATACGACTTAATGATGCCACAAGGAAAGATCATTTTCCTTTACCTTTTATTGACCAAATGCTTGAAAGAGTTGCATGCCATGGTTTTTACTCTTTTTTTGACGGATACTCTGGATATAATCAGATACTAATTGCTCCAGAAGATCAGGAGAAAACTACATTCACATGCCCCCAAGTACGTATGCTTACCGAAGAATTCCATTTGGACTATGTAACGCTCCTACTACATTTCAGCGTTGCATGTTGGTAATTTTCTCAGACATGACTGAAAAGTTTCTTGAAATTTTTGTGGATGATTTCATACTTTTTGGTAAGACATTTGAAGATTGCCTCTATCATTTAACTTTGGTGCTTAAAAGATGTGAAGAGACAAATTTGGTTCTTAATTGGGAAAAATATCACTTCATGGTAACAGAGAAAATTATTTTTGGACATAAAATTGCTGCTAAAGGAATAGAAGTTGATAAGGCTAAAATTGATCTTATAGCAAGATTACCCCCTCCTACCACTATTAAAGTCATTAGACGTTTCTTAGGGTATGCAGGTTTTTATAGAAGGTTTATAAAAGATTTTTCAAAAATTTCAAAACCTCTGACTAACCTACTGATGAAAGATGTGAAGTTTGAATTTTCAGATAATTGCAGGAAAGCATTTGAGATGCTCAAGGAACATTTAACTAATGTTCCAATTGTTGTTTCTCCTGATTGGAGCGAACTATTTGAAATAATGTGTGATGCAAGTGATATAGCAGTTGGAGCGATATTGGGACAAAAGAGACAAGATTTTCAGGCTTATTTACTATGCCAGTAGAACCCTCAATGAAGCTCAAAAGAATTATGCCACAACTGAGAAGGAGCTATTTGCAGTAGCATTTGTATTTGTCAAATTTCATTCCTATTTGATAGGAACGAATGTTATAGTATTCACTGATCATGCTTCTTTAAAGTACCTCTTAGCAAAGAAAGATGCTAGACCCCGATTGCTAAGATGGATACTTCTTTTGCAAGAATTTGATCTTGAAATAAAATATAGGAGAGGTTCATAAAATCAGGTAGCTGACCATTTATCATGTTTGGAAAATACTCCAACGGAGACAAGAGATATCAAGGAGGAATTTCCTGATGAGCATGTTTAAACAATCACAAGAATTGCAAATCAACCACCTTGTTTTGCTGACATTGCCAACTACTTGGTTGGAGGGTGGATCCCAAAAGATTTGTCTTACGAACAACGGAAAAAAAGCAAAAAAAAATAAGATATTATTTTTGGGAAAATCCTTACTTGTTTAAATTTTGTGCAGATGGCATGATTAGGAGATGTGTACCAGAAACAGAGATGAACAATATCCTAAGTCACTGTCATGATGGAGCTGTAAGAGGACACTATGGAGGAAGACGAGCAGCCGTAAAAGTACTTGAAGCTGGTTTTTTCTGGCCCACTTTATTTAGAGATGCATGAAATTATGTCGCCACTTGCGACAAATGCCAGAGAAGCGGTAACATTTCAAAAAAGGATGAGATGCCTCTTAAAAGATTATGGGTCCTCTTCCTCCTTCAAATGGATGTGAATATATTTTAGTTGTTGTTGACTATGTTTGAAAATGGGTAGAAGCAATGACTACTAGAAACAATGATGCTCATGTTGTTTGTGCCTTTCTCAAGAAAAATATATTTGGAACTCCACGAGTTATCATAAGCGATCAGGGAACTCATTTTGTAAATAAACAATTCGCTAGTTGGTTGTCAAGATATGGAGTAACTCATAAAACAGAAACTCCATATCATGCTCAAACAAGCAGGCAAGTTGAAGTATCCAATAGAGAATTAAAAAATATTATAGAAAAAACTGTTGGTTCTTCTCGAAAAGATTGGTCTTTAAAGTTAGATGATTCTTTATGCGTATGAAGAACTGCTTTCAAAACTCCTATAGGCACATCTCCTTATAGACTAGTTTTTGGGAAAGCTTGTCATTTACCCGTGGAACTAGAACATAAAGCATATTGGGCTATAAAGTTGTTAAATCTAAATTTGCCAGATGCAGGTAAAAAACGTCTGTTGCAGCTTGATGAATTGGAGGAGTTCAGACTTGAAGCATATGAAAATGCTAAATTGTACAAAGAAAAGACAAAACAATGGCATGATAACTTCATTCGCCAAAGAGTTTACAGTTGGAGACCAAGTTCTTTTGTACAATAGCCGGTTGAGATTATTCCCGGAAAAATTCAAGTCACGTTGGTCAGGACCGTACATTATAACAGAAGTGACCCCCTATGGTGCCATTGAAATACAACATATAGATGGGGGGAGACAAATTCAAAGTAAACGGTCAACCTTTGAAGCCTTATATTAGCAGAGTCTTTGACAAACAAGCTTCAACAATCCTTTTTGCCTAATTTTATAAATAAGTCGAGCTGGCGACATTAAACTCAGAACTATTTTCACTCCCTCTCTTTAATCTTTTAAGTAATTATTAGTAGTAATATATGTGACCACATTTCCGCTTTTGCGAAGCAGCGCTGGACAACTTCCTTCGCACCTGCGGACAATGGTCCACTTTTGCACAACCGCAGGTGCGACCTCGCCTCCCGCTTCTGCGCAACCTTCTCTTCTGCGGTTCGTTCCATCGCAGAAGCGTCTTCGCTTCTGCGGAGCTCTTTCTGCTTCTGCGACTCCAACTGGGCATCCCTTTGTACGCTTCTGCGAGCCACATCTCACTTGTGCAAGTCCGCACATGCGGTTAGTTCCTCCGCAGGTGCGATGGCACCATAAGCTGCAAATTTCAGAATTTGCCTAAGTCCAAAAATTGATCCGATTTCTATCCGGATTGCACTTGGGGTACTTGGAACCCCGTCAGAATATACCAACAAGTCCAGTAACATAACACGGACCTACTCGGGGTTTCAAATTACATCAGACAACATTGAAATTATGAATTTCACTTCGAATCGCACTTATGAGTTTTCAAGTTTCGAATTTACAAAACTCGTGCCGAAATGTATTAAATCAAGTCCCATTGACCTCAAATTTTGCACACAAGTCATAAATAACATAACAGAACTATTCAAATTTTCAGAATCGGATTTTGACCCCGATATCAAAAAGTCTACTCCCCGGTCAAACTTCCAAACTTAAATATTTATTTTAGCCATTACAAGCCAAATTTAACTACGGACCTCCAAATAATTTTCCGGATACTTTCCTAAGTCCAAAATCACCATACGGAGCTAATGAAATCATGAAAATTCTATTCTGTGGTCGTTTTCACATAAGTCAACATCTAATCAACCTTTTCAACTTAAGCTTTCAACCTTGAGACTAAGTATCTCAATTCATTCCGAAATCTCTCCAGACCCGAACTGACTACCCCGGCAAGTCACATAACAGTTATAAAGTACAGAATGAGCAGTAAATAGGGGAATGGGGCTACATCTTTTAAAACGACTGGCCGGATCGTTACATCCTCCCCCTCTTAAACAAACGTTCATCCTCGAACGGGTTTAGAATTATACCTGGAGTGGTGAAAAGATGAGGATAACAGCTGCGCATATCATGCTCGGTCTCCCAAGTCGCCTCCTCGACCGGATGACCCCTCCATTGTACTTTTACTGAAGCAATGCTCTTCGATCTCAACTTCCTAACCTGTCTGTCCAAAATGGCCACTGGTTCCTCAACATAAGATATATCCATGTCCAACTGAACTGAGCTGAAGTCTAACACATGAGACGGATCGTCGTGATACTTTTGGAGCATGGAAACATGGAACACTGGATGGACTGCAGAGAGACTAAGTGGTAGTGCAAGTCTGTAAGACACCTCTCCAACTCTCTCAAGAATCTCAAAAGGTCTGATATACCTCGGGCTCAACTTGCCCTTCTTTCTGAACCTCATAACACCCTTCATAAGTGAAACCTGGAGCAAAACCCGCTCACTAACCATGAATGCAATATCACGAACCTTCCGATCTGCATAACTTTTCTGTCTAGATTGGGTTGTACGAAGTCGATCCTGAATCAACTTAACCTTTTTTCCAAAGCATCCTGAACCAGGTCTGTACCCAATAGTCTAGCCTCGCCCGGTTCGAACCAACCCACTGGAGACCGGAACCGCCTACCATATAAGGCCTCATACGACGCCATCTGAATGCTTGACTGATAACTATTGTTGTAAGCAAACTCCAAAAGTGGTAAGAACTGATCCCAAGCACCCCCAAAATCTATCACACACACACGAATCATATCCTCCAATATCTGAATAGTGCGCTCGGACTGTCCATCCATCTGAGGGTGAAATGTTGTACTCAACTCAACCTGAGTACCCAACTCTCGTTGTGCGGCTCTCCAGAACCGTGATGTAAACTGCGTACCCTGGTCAGAGATTATAGATACCGGTATGCCATGAAACCTGACAATCTCGCGAATGTAAACCTGAGCCAGCTGCTCTGAAAAGTAAGTAGTAACCACAGGAATAAAATGAGCTGACTTGGTCAATCTATCCACAATCACCCAAACTGCATCGAACTTCCTCTGAGTCCGTGGGATCCCAACAACAAAATCCATAGTGATTCGCTCCCATTTCCATTCTGGAATCTCTAACTTCTGAAGCATCCACCCGGTTGCTGATGCTTATACTTCACCTGCTGACAATTTAGGCACCGAGCGACATACTCCACTATGTTTTTTTTCATCCGCCTCCACCAATAGTGCTATCTCAAGTCCTGATACATCTTCGCGGAACCTAGATGAATGAAGTACCGCAAACTGTGAGCCTCCTGGAGAATCAACTCCCGATAACCATCTACATTGGGCACACATAGCCTGCCCTGCATCCGTAATACACCGTCATCTCCAGTAGTGACTTCTTTGGCATTACCGTGTTGAACTGTGTCCTTAAGGACAAACAGATGGGGGCCATCATACTGACGCTCCCTGATACGATCATACAGAGAAGATTGAGAAACCACACCAGCCAAAACTCGGCTCGGCTATGAAACATCCAATCTACAAAACTAGTTGGTCAAGGCCTGAACATCCAAGGCTAAAGTCCTCTCTGCTACCGGTAAATATACTAAGCTGCCCAAACTCTTCGCCTTACGACTTAAGGCATCGGCCACCACATTGGCCTTCCCGAGGTGATAAAGAATGGTGATGTCATAATCCTTAAGCAACTCCAACCACCTCCGCTGCCGCAAATTAAGATCTTTCTGTTTAAACAGATGTTGTAGACTCCGGTGATCGGTATAAACCTCACAATGGACACCGTACAAATAATGCCGCTATATTTTCAAGGCATGAACAATAGCTGCTAACTCGAGGTCGTGGACCGGATAATTCTTCTCATGTACCTTTAACTGTCTAGATGCATAGGCAATCACCCTACCGTCTTGCATCAACAGCGCCGAGACCAATATGCGACGCATCATAATACACATCATAAGACCTTGAACCTATGAGAAACACCAATATTGGGGCTGTAGTCAACGCTGTCTTGAGCTTTTGAAAGCACTCCTCACATTCCTCGGTCCACCTGAACGGAGCACCCTTTTGAGTCAATTTGGTCAAGACAAAACCCTCTACAAATCGGCGATAATATCCCGTCAAACCAAGGAAACTCCGGATCTCCGTAGCTGAGGTCGGTCTGGACCAACTCTGCACTGCTTCAATCTTCTTCGGATCTACCCGATTCCTTCGCACGAAACTATATGACCCAAAAATTCCACTGAATCAAGCCAGAATTCACACTTTGAAAATTTTGCATACAACTTCTTTTCTCTCAAAGTCTGAAGCACAGTCCTCAGGTGCTGCTCATGATCTTCCAGACTCCGGGAATACACCAGAATATCGTCAATAAACACAATGACGAAAGAATCAAGATAGGGCTGACATTATTCATTAAGTGCATAAATGTTGCTGGGGCGTTGGTCAGCCCAAATGACATTACAAGGAACTCATAATGATCATACCGAGTCCTGGAAGCAGTCTTCAGGATATCTGGCTCCCGAATCTTCAACAGATGATAGCCTGAACTCAAGTCGATCTTAGAGAACACTCTAGCACCCTAAAACTGATCAAATAGGTCATCAATACGTGGCAATGTATACTTGTTCTTCACTGTAACCTTGTTCAACTGGCGGTAATCAATACACATCCGCATAGAACCATCCTTCTTCTTCACAAATAAGATGGGAGCACCCGAAGGCGATACACTAGGCCGAACAAAACCCTTACCAAGAAGTTCTTGTAATTGCTCTTTTAATTCTTTCAATTCTGCTGGGGCCATACGATATGGTGGAATAGAAATGGGCTGAGTGCCCGGTAACAAATCAATGCCAAAATCAATATCCATGTCGGGTGGCATACCCAGAAGATCCGCTGGAAATACATCAGAAAAATCCCTTACTACAGGAACTGACTCCACGATAGAAGTATCAACACTAACATCTCTCACATAGGCCAGATACGCATCGCACCCCTTCTCAACCATTCGTTGAGCCTTAAGAAATGAAACAAACTTACTAGGAAGATAATCCAAGGTAACTCTCCACTCTGGCTGCGGTAGACCTGGCATAGCCAAAGTCATCGTCTTGGCATGACAATCAAGGATAGCGTGATATGGCAACAACCAGTCCATGCCCAAAATAATATCAAAATCTATCATACTGAGTAATAATAATAGCTCTGGTCTCAAAACCACTGATAACAATCAAACACGACCGATACACACGGTCAACAATAATAGATTCACCCACGGGTGTATATACATAAATAGAAGAACTCAAAGAATCACGGGATACGCCCAAATACAAGGCAAAATAAGATGACACATAAGAATAAGTGGAGCCTAGATCAAATAAGACTGATGCATCTTTATGACAGACCGAAACAATACCTGTGATAACAGAATCGGATGCAACTGCCTCTGTTCTAGCAGGAAGGGCATAATATCTGGCCTGGCCTCCCCTTTTAGGGAGACCCCTACCTTTCCGACCTCTGCCTCTAGCTGGCTGTGAAGGTGGAGTGGCAGCTGGTGCAGTAATCATGGCCTAAGAAGCCTGAGGGCCCTGTGGAATAGGTGGGGCCTGAGAAATCTGTGGAGGTGCACCCCTCCTAAGTCTGGGCCAATCCCTCATGATATGATGAGTGTCACCACACTCAAAACAAGCCCTTGGAGGACGTGACTGCTGGGACTAGCTCGGGCCTGATTGATTGGACTGCCCGCTGAAAGCACCCCGTATAGGAAGTACAGTAGACACTGGCAGTGCATAATATGGAACTTGGGGTCTGGGAGTAGCCGGAGTATCGCTGGAAGCTGGAAGTGCTGAATGAATAGGATGGCTCACATAGCCTCTACCATGACGGGCTGCAGCTGGGGCACTAGAGCTGTTATACGTGCTAGAATCTCGAGGTCTCTTAGCCTCCCTCTCTTCTCTCTCCCGAATTCGCATACCCTCCAATCTCCTAGCAATTGACACCGCATGTTGGTATGTTAATTCCATATCCAGTTCTCGGGCCATACTGAATCTGATACTAGGATGGAGCCCCTCAATGAATCGACGAACCTGCTCTCGAACAGTAGCAACCAAGGCTGGTGCATGCCTAGCCAAATCACTGAATCAGACCGCATACTTTGACACAGTCATGGAACCCTTGCACAACTACTCAAACTCCGCGTGTCATGCATCTTTGAGACTCTGAGGAACATATTCCCTCAAAAATATATCTGAAAACTGAGTCCAAATGAGTGAAGCTGCCTCAGCCGGACTATCCAACTCATATGCCCGCCACCACTGGTAGGTCGCTCCTCTTAGCTGGAATGCCGTGAAAGAAACCCAATTGGAATCCACAATACCCATAGTACGAAGGATACGGTGACATTCCTCAAGAAAACCCTGAGCATCCTCTGAAGCCAAACCGCTGAAAGTGGGAGGGTGGTACTTGTTGTACCTCTCGAGCCTGAGTTGCTCCCCCTCCAAAACTGTTGCCCTAGCCTTGGGCATAACTGGGACAACTGGTTGCACTAGTATAACCTATGGAGCATGGTCAACCTGGGCCTGTGGCTCTGGAGTACGGGCGGTGGGAGTCTGTGCTCCTCCCCCCAGCCCGAGATGTGGTAGAAGCAAGTGGAATCAACCCTGCCTGAGCTAGAGTGCCAAACATGCTCAAAACTGGGCAAGAGTCTCCTGAAGTGCAGGGGTAGTAACAGGCGTCTCAGGTGCCTGCTCTCCAACTGAAGCTACTGGTGGTTCCTCTGCAGCAGCTCGTGCAGGTACCTTGGATGTACCACGTGGTCTTCCTCGACCTCTGCTTGGGTGTTTGATCATCGGATCCGGTTATGCGTGTCCTCACCATCTGGGAGAGAATAGAAAGACAAGAATTTATAATTTCGAAGTCAACAATTGTGCACGATAAAGAATCAAAGAAGTGAACATTTTCCTAACAGTTCCATAGCCTCTTGAAGATAAGTACAGACGTCTCCGTACCGATCCGCACGACCCTACTAAACCTGCTTGTGACTCATAATACCTATGAACCTAGAGTTCTGATACCAACTTGTCACGTCCCCAAATTTCCTCCGTAGGATATCGTGATGGCACCTAGTCTCTATGACTAGGTAAGCCTATCAATGCGGAATAACTGAATATAAACTAAAATTTAATCCTTAATAACTGAATAAATAAGAACTGTAAATTTAACAATTACAACTCCCAAAACCCGGTAGGAATAAGTCACAAGATTCTAAGAATTTATCCTAAATGTCTCTATATATCATAGTCTAAAGAAAATAAGGAAGACAACATAATGAGATAGAAGGGGACTCTGGAGTCTGCAGACGCTAGCAGATATCACCACGGGAGCCTTCACATTTAATTTTAAAAAAAATAGGTTTCCCGAAATAGCATCCCGCGTTTTAGTCACACTTATCACACCGCATGACTTTTAGTAGTTTCCCTACTAGCCACGCATATCAAGTCACCCTTATCTTACCCCATGTGTTTCAACACCCAGACCTTATACCACCGCATGCCTATCAATATCACAATATATCACAATTTGCACTTAAAGTGCCCAAATAATTCAACTTGCCAAAAATAAATCAACAACAAAAATATTTTCCACATTAAGGAGCTCACAGCTCAATCACAATGAGTACAAAATCTCACAAAATATTTAGGAATGAATAACTCATAAAAAATAATAATTCACAAATTAAACACCTTGCCTTAGTATCAAATTTTTAAATGTAAAATAATTTATTTTAATAATATTTAAATTAAGAAATCCAAACTTCAAATAATGCACAGAACAAAAGAAACAGAGTTTCAACTAAACAGGTAAAAACACTTAGTAGGAACAGGTCAGGCAAATTTAAAATATAAAAATATATTAATGATGATGAATATAACAAAATAAAATAATTTAGTTACTATGCAACAATGATCCATACAATTTAAAGACATAATCTTCCACATTTAGCCCGTGTACACACTCATCACCTCGTGTACACGACTTTCAACACATCAAAATTTTTATATCAATACCGGTCCTAAGGAAAATTTCTCCCACACAAGGTTAGACAAGTCACTTACCTCGAACCGGGTAATTCTTTACTCTGCTATGCCTTTGCCTCGTGAATTGGCCTCCGAAAGCCTCGTGTCTAGTCACAATTAATTCGATTCAATCAATATAAATTATTGAAATTTATTCCATATGAAAATATAAATTTTCCAACAAAATCCAAAATTTAACTCAAAGTTACAAAATATGAACGCCCATTCAACCATGAGTCTAACCATACCAAAATTATTAAATTCCGACCTCAACTCGACCGTCAAATCTTCAATCTAAACTAAGAGGGTTTTCATAATTTTTCAACTCAAATCACCAATTAAATGTTAAAAACAACCATATATTCGTGTAATTTGACCAAGATTGAGTTAAGAACATTTATCCCGATATTTTTCTTGAAATATCACCTGAAAATCGCCTCACCTGAGCTCTTAAAATCCAAAAATGGGTAAAAATGGCCAACCCCCGAATTATATGTTTTGTCTAGGTATTTTCGCATTTGCGGACCAATTGTCACTTATGCGGAGTCGCATTTAAGACCACATTTCCGCTTCTGTGAAGCAGCACTGGACAGCTTCCTTCGCACCTGTGGACAATGGTTCGCTTTTGCGCAACCGCAGGTGCAACCTCGCCTCCCGCTTCTGCGCAACCTACGCTTCTGCGATTCGTTCCATCGCAGAAGCAGCTTCGCTTCTGCGGAACTCTTTCCGCTTATGTGACTCCAGCTGGGCATTCCTTTGTCCACTTCTGCGAGCCACAGCTCGCTTGTGCGAGTCCTCACCTGTGGTCAGTTCCTCTGCAAGTGCGATGACACCAAAAGCTGCAAATTTCAGAATTTACATAAGTCCAAAAAATTTTATCCGATTTCGATCCGGATCGCACTCGGGGTACTCGAGACCCCGTCTGAATATACCAACAAGTCCAGTAATATAACACGGACCTACTCGGAGTTTCAAATTACATTAAACAACATTGAAATTACGAATTGCACTTCGAATCGCACTTATGAGTTTTCAAGTTTCAAATTTACAAAACTCGTGCCGAAACGTATTAAATCAAGTCCCATTGACCTCAAATTTTGCACACAAGTCATAAATGATATAACGGACCTATTCAAATTTCCAGAATCGGATTTTGACCCCGATATCAAAAAGTCAACTCCCCGGTCAAACTTCCAAACTAAATTTCTATTTTAGCCATTTCAAGCCAAATTTAACTACGGACCTCCAAATAATTTTCCGAAAATGCTCCTAAATCCAAAATCACTATACGGAGCTATTGGAATCATTAAAATTCTATTCTGGGGTCATTTTCACATAAGTCAACATCCAGTCAACCTTTTCAACTTAAGCTTTCAACCTTGAGACTAAGTGTCTCAATTCATTCCGAAATCTCTCTGGACCCAAACCTACTACCCCGGCAAGTCACATAATAGTTATAAAGTACAGAATGAGCAGTAAATAGAGGAATGGGGCTACACCTTTTAAAATGACTGGTCGGGTCGTTACAACCTCCCAAAGTATAAGGAATTGTAAAACTGCTTGGATCACCAAGTTTCTGTGGAAACTTATTTTGAAGTATAGCACTACATTTTTCTATAAGCTTAACCATTGAAACTTCTTCCAATTTTCTTTTACTTGACAAAATTTCTTTAAGAAATTTAGCATATGCCAGTATTTGCTTCAAAGCATTTGTAAAAGGTATGTTAATGTAAAGTTGTTTTAAACTTTCTAGAAAGTTTGAGAACTGTTTGTCAAACTTTTCCCTTTTTAGCATTTGGGGAAAAGGGAGGGCTACAGAGTGAGGATTCGTCATCAATACATTTTCTTGTACCTTTTTTCCCTTTATTTTTTTGTTCTTTTAGAAGTTCAGAGTCTCTTTTATTCTCACCTTCATTTACCTGTTCCACTTCTTGTGGCTTTCCTTGTCTATCTGCATATGGATTATCAAGAGTTTTACCAGACCGCAGAGAGATGGCTTGGAGATGTTCCTTTGGATTTTTCTCGGTGTTACTTGGTAGAGCACCTTTTATTTGTCCCGACATAAGGGTTGCTAATTGGCTCATCTGGATTTTCAAATTCTTGATAGCTGAATTTTGACTTTCAACTTTCTCGTTTGTAGCTTTAATGAATTTGTACATCATGTCTTCAAGGCTTTGTTGATGAGCTCTTTGGGGCTGCTGTTGATATGGCTGAAAATCTTGTTGCCCTCTATTTTGATTTTGAAATCCAGGTGGTCCCTGTGCCTGTTGCTTTTGATTGAAAAATCTTTGAGGATTTTCAGCACTATTTAGGTTACTCCATTGGAATCCCGGATGTTTTTGTGCTATAGGACTACCGAATGGATAACTGGTTTTATAACCAATAGCATTTACATGTTCTTCATTTTGTGTTGAAGCTTGGCACTCATGATTGGGATGATTACCTCCACAAACGTCACAGTTCTCATGTTGAGATGATGATTGGGTAATTTACCTGAAAATCCTCAACATTTTGTGTCAGAGTTGCAATTTGTTGTGCTAATGAACTCCAAGCCTCAACTTGATTGACTCCTGCTGCTTTCTTGACAATCATTCTGTCTGAGGGCCATTGAACAACATTTTCTGAAATTTCATTGAGCAATTGTATGGCTTCTGTAGTGGTTTTGCTCATTATGGATCCTCCTGATGCTGCATCAAATACATTTATAGCAGAGGGTTTAAGACCATGATAAAAAATATATAAGATATCAGGATCTTGGATACCATGGTGTGAAAATTTTCTTAACATTGCTTTTAATCATTCCATGCATGGTATACAGATTCGGAATCTGTCTGCATAAAATTATTGATTTCTTGCTTCATTTTAAATGTTTTTGCAGGTAAAAAATATTTATTAAGAAATTTCTGAGTCATTTGGTCCCATGTAGTGATTGAACCTCTTGGCAGACTTCGCAACCATATTTTTGCTTCACCTTTTAATGAAAAAGGAAAAAGTCGCAACCTGATAGCGTCAGTTGTGACTCCATTATACCTGCAAGTTTCAACTAATTCAAGAAAATCAATTAGATGGGTGTGAGGATATTCACTCGCATCACCAGTAAACTGACATGACTGTTGAATGGTTTGAATCAAGCCTGTGCGAATTTCAAAGTTGTTTGCTGCAATTGGTGGTCTTCTCACTCTTTATTCTCCTTCAAAATGATCCGGCCTTGCATAATCTCTAGAGTATTCTGTCACGTCGTGGAGCCACCTCATCGGACTATTCTTCCACTTGATGTGGTGGAAGTTGGTTATTGTTAAGCTCTTCAATCTCCATTTCTTCGCAAGCTATACTTTGAGGAGATGATGTTTGTCCTTTCCTGCGCAAACGAAGAGATTTTTCAATTTCTGGGTCGTAACTCGCCAACTCTTTTGTAGAAGAGAGGGTCATAAACTACCGAAAATCCTTAAAGCAAAGATTTGTTTTTTGAAAGAAAATCAAACTTAGTTCCTAAGATAGTACTAGTGACAATAAAAGGGGAAAAAATGTATATATAAAAATCAAAATAGCAGTAATAATTAGTAGAACTAGTGATAAGAAATAATTTCTTTTAATTTATGAAAAGAGCTAGCTGATCTTAAAAATAATAGTATGATATTGTAGAGTAAAATAAAAATTAAAAATATGGAAGAAAGAAAACAACAGTAAATAGTAATATTGTTAATAAGAGAAAACTAGGAGAAAAATAATTGTAACTAATATTAATAGTTACAGTAGTAACCCAAAAAAAAAAAGATAACTACAATAATAATTATAATAATAGTAAGTTCTCAACTTAGTAACAAAACAATTAATTTGAAGTAGATGTTGCCAATCTCCGGCAACGGCGTCAAAAATTTGGCGAGTGTCTGGCGTGTATAAAATTTAAATCGTACACTGTCAAATTATAGTATAGAAAGATGTCGAACCCATAGAGATTGGTTTATCTATTCTACAGACGTTTCTTTTTTTAATTACTATTTGAGAAAATCAGGAAGAGTTGAGTAGTGGATTAACTAACTAAAACTACATGAATAGAGCAATAGAAAATATTTTGTTTTTCACAAATATAATAAAAAGGTGTTGGGATCATAACTTCACTTAATATTTCTATTATATAATAGATAAATTATCCTTCAATTTCTATTTATCGCAAATGTATAAATGCCTCTCACGATTACATTTATATATTATTACATAAATTGAATAATTAATTGCAATCCTCTCAGTTATACAAATTAATCGTCAAAATAGTAATATTAAAGAGCCAGAAATATATGCTTAAACTAAAACTTGCTCTTTTTAGTAAGTCCCTTTCGCTTACCCTACTTATTATAACTGATTACTACAATATTCGCCTCTTTCGATTACAAATTAGTGCAGAGTCAATTTTAACATATAAGAGTTAGATGTCACTAAATAAAAGTTAACATCTATCAATACCAAAATTGACTATATTACTCTTCCACCTCTTTCGATTACAGAATTAGTAAGAAGTTAATATGTAGTACGAAATAGATAGATGTTAACAAATTAAATAACACCTAATTATAAAGAAGATAAAATTTAAATGGAAAAAACTTCATCTCAAACACGTGAAATTGAGAGATAATATCTATTATTATATAGAAATATTAAGATTTGTCATTCTGCCAACATAAGAAAACAACAACAACAACAACAACCCAGTAAAATCCCACTAATGGGGTCTGGGGAGGGTAGTGTGTACGCAGACCTTACCCCTACCCCAAAGGAGTAGAGAGGCTGTTTCCGAAAGACCCTCGGCTCAAGAAAATAAAAAGACAAAACGACAAGAGGAGACAATATTAGTATCACCACAACAATCATAGGAAAAATAGGAACACCATGAAATGCAGAAGAAAGATGCAAAGCAAAAATGATAGCTATTAAATAGGACATGCACTGAAAAGCGAAGTAGTAAAACATAACATTGTCACTAGCTATCCTAGACAAAAACCCTACGTAGCTAGTCCCACAATGGTACGAAGTAAGTCAAGACTCAACTACATCCTAACCTACAACTCTAATACTTGACCTCCACATCTTCCTATCAAGTGTCATGTACTCGGAAATCTGGAGCCTCGCCATATCCTGTCATTCTGCCAACACAAGAAAAGTAATTCCATAATGGAGTTAGTAGTAACAACGAAAATATTCTTGCCCATTAAATAAGAAAATAGAAAGAAATATTCAAGAGAATAATCCCCCCTATTTAATTAAAAATAGGTGCTAGAGTGATTTCCAACATTATAATTTATTCGGAACTAGAAATGAAGACACTGTAATAGCTAAAAGAAGAAAAGAAAGTACTGAAAGAAGCAAGGAAAAGAAGAAGCTCTCCTCTCAATTTTCCGTTGTAGTGAGAAGCTCAATGTAGTGCTATTTATAGATGGAAAAGTATATTATATACACTAATTTCTCAAATATATTTTCCCAAGTTGGCAACTTGCATGTGCTTGTAGTTGTAAAGTTTGCTTAAATGTAATCCTCCAAATCGGCAAGTGGGTCATTTGCTTGGATTTTTTCATGTGCACAAATACTTTAATCATTTGTAAAGTTGCATACACCACTTCACTTTTAACTTTTCAGCATTATAGTTCTTCTTTGCAAATTTGGAAAGTGAAATTTTTCTTCTCATTGTTCTTTTTTCTTATTAGTTTAATTATTTCCTGCAAAGAAAGAAAAAATATTAGTACTAAAAATTAGATTCCGGTTCAACTTATGCATGATATTTTTCTCTTATTAGGGCCATTTTCTCCTCATCATTCAGGCAGAGACGGAGTTGGAGTTCTAGTTACAGTTCGTCAGAACCATTAGCTTCAGCCAAAATTTTGCATTTGTATTAAGAAATTCACTTAATGTATATAAATAATTATCTAGAACTCATTAAGCTGCCTTTTCTTGAATCTAGAACCCATTATAAATTCAAATTCTAGAATGAAAAGCATTTTCTCCGAGTAGAATTTCACCATACCCATGAACAAGACATAGAGTTGGGTTGTGTCAACTGTTTGGTCCAAAAAAAAACCATGAGATTCTCTCGAAGACGAGAATAATGGGAAGGAAAAGGCTAAAATTAATTAGAAAAAAAAACTTTTTAAAACAAATTCAGTAGTAGACCAGGTAATTCCATCCTCAGTCCTCACACCCAAATATACAAAGGCAAACAACTACTACAGCAACTAGAGTTATTTATGTCATGCGAAATCTAAATTAACAAATTGGAATTCCACAGAACTTTCTCATTTATCTAACGAATTCACAACTACACAATAGTCATGCCTTGAGTGCAAAACGTTTGTTGAAGACTTGGGTAGGGGCCGCGCGAACGCAGGCCCCGCTGCCACAAATTATGACGTAGGCTCGACCACTTGGGCCGATCTTAGGCGGGCACCCCTCCAAAGTGCAATGGAAGTCACCATTGCTTCCCTTTCTTTCCCTCAATTTAAGAAAACACGCAGATAAGTAACAAAAATACGTAAAAGAGGAAAGAAAGCCAGAATGAACCCATGGACTATAACTCTCTTTAGATTAAAAATTCCTTGATTGAATATGAGGTGAAAAATTTGAGATAACTTGTTGAGAGGCGCCTGAGAGCTTAAAAAAGAGTCCACCTACCATTTGTAAAGGAAGTTTGATTTGTAATGGATTTCTCTTGAATTTGTGGAAAATAAGTCGTGGATGGTGACATGTGTACCTAAGGGACAAATCCTTTTTTGTAATAATATTAATTTATTACTAATAAACATCAATTATGGAATGGGAAGAGAATCAAAGTAGTACTCCAATAAAGAGATTGTAATGGAAAAATTAAGGAAAACGAAGAAAATAGAAATCGATTCTAAATCTTGAAATACTTCTACCCAAGAGTCTTTTTCTCTTCAAATTCATATCATAGCCACCATAAGGATTTGATATTGCTATATAGCGCTCGGTAGAGACAAACGGCTTGGCCTTTCCTTTGGAGAAATAATAAAAGATGAATTTTTCAGAATTAAAATTTAAGAGACGACATCATTTTCGTTTTGCTAATAGTGATATATGAATTCTTTTACTGAATTCAGATGTCGTCGGCAATATTGTTTTAAAATATACTTTCACAAACTTTTTAACCACTGTAATTATTAATTCTAGATTACTAATTCTATGAACTACCGTAGAAATATTACCTCTCTGAAGCTCACAAAATCTAGCAAAAGTTGTTTAATTGTATCTTTATAGATAGAAATTGTAGGGAAATGACACGAGGAAATAATGATAATACTGCAATAATATTATTTGTGAGCAGATACACGAATTGGCTTGAGTCGCGCTGATCACTGTCCTAAGATACTATTTCAGCAATGTGAAATGTTTTAAACAAGCCTACCTCTATTTATTTAGAAGATACAGGAATGAACAAAATCAAATAATAAATCCAGCAGGTTCAGAAAATTGGAGAGAAGAATTAATAATAATAGGTAATGATTAGCGAGATGAATTTTTGGTTGAGAATTTGGGTTAGTATGATGGCTAATCCACAACCTATTTGTAGGCAATTAGGGAGGTTGCATGTAAGACAAGTGTGGAGAGTCTTTTAATCCTTGTCGAAATATATTAGTCCACTTGGCTTCAATATTAACAAGTGTACCTAGTCTTCCATGCATGAAGACACATGGTGGATTTGCATAGCCACTTGTCAAAGTGTCACGACCCAAAACTTAGCCTGTCGTGATGGCGCCTAACGTGGTACTAGGCAAGCCGACACTTCAAAATACTTCTACATGTTTAAATGAAAAATAAGAATAACACAGGTTTAAATCATCAAAACTCTCAAAATGGATAGAAAGTCAAAGCCAATATAGAAATTCTCAATATCGGGGTATCACTGAGTACATGAACATCTAAACATCACAATTTTGGGAGTACTATCTATAATAGTCTGAAACTAAATACATAAGGCGGAAAGATGGGGAAGGAGAGACAAGGTCTGCGAAGCGCCAGGCAGTTACCTTGAAATCTCCAAACGATCAACTGTGCAAAGGAATCAACACCCACCGTGTCTGAAAATACCTGGATCTGCACAGGAAGTGCAGGGTGTAGCGTGAGTACAACCAACTCAGTAAGTAACAAGACTAAATAAAGGACTGAAAGTAGTGACGAGTTTCACAGTTATAGTTCAATTATAGTAATTTCAACATAGGAAGGTAGGCATGCTTTCAAATTCGACAATTTAGGCCACAACAGTTAATCTATGTCAAGTTCAAGTGAAACAAATATATTATCTCTCAGAAATTACAAGACGGTGATACATGACAGCTGAAGTGCAACAGAAATGAAAGTCAAATTCATCCTCTCAGAGCAACAGTCACTCAGTCCTCTCATTGACTCCAACCTCACAATCACTCATTCCTCTCAATCGCTCAGCACTCGGCACTCGGCACTTAGCACTCAGTAGGTACATGCGCTCACTAGGGATGTGTACAAACTCCGAAGGGGTTCCTTCAGCCCAAGCACTATAACAAGCCAATCATGGCATAAATCAATGAAACAAGTTGCAGCGTGTAGCCCGATCCCATAAATATCCTCACAATCAGGCCATCGGTCTCACTAAGTCATCAAGCTCTCCAATCTCTCGGGCTCTCAGAAATCATGATAACCAGCCCAAACAGCAATGATATAATGCATCAATAATGAACAATAGAGACCGAGATATAATATGCAAGTAAAGTTGTGACTGAGTACAAAACAACAATTTAGCAGATAATTGAGCATGGGTCGCGCGAACCAACTCCACTATACAGACGTTGAAGTTATATTCCGATAACTTGGGGTAAGAAGGATCCCGAGACCCCAACATCTCTTTATCCTGAAGTGATCTATTGTTTCAACCACGATCGATCCCTCTGTCAACAGTGAACTTGTTTGCTTCTCGAAAGTATCTTCCACGGCCTTCGGTCCGCTCGTAGGGCAAAAACCGGCCCCTCGAAGTCCGTCTGTCCGTGTCGTAGTCATCCTTTGATTTTTCTCTGCTCTTCTCCCGTCCTTTGGCCGATGATTGGTCATCTTTGATCCTTATCTTTGACTCATACCGGTTGTGGACATCTGCCTAAGTTGTTGCTTGAAACTCAAGCAGGCTCTCCTTCAGCTTCCGGGAAGCGTCTGAGCTTCTCGGATTTAATCAGTGGCGAAGCCACATGGTCATAAGGGTGTTCATCATCAAAATATAGCACTGTGTATATAGGTAAAATATTACGTTTTAGAGGTGTATAACACATATTGAACACCCTTGGAGAAATTCCTAGTTTCGCTACTGGATTTAATCCTTTGGTGAATGCTTCAGCTGCCCAATCATCCGGGACAGACAGGAGAAACATTCTTTCTTTCTGGAAACCCTCGTAATAATTCGAATTCTCCCTGTGCGGTCCTGAATATGTCGGCCTTCCGGGCTTGTACTTTTCTGTCCCCGGCATGAGCCTTAATAAAAGAATTCGTGAGCATCTCAAAGGAATCTATGGAATACTCGGGTAATAATGAATGCCACGTTAGAGCTCCCCTCGTGAGAGTTTCTCCAAATTTCTTTAGCAACACTGATACAATTTTGTGAGGAGCTAAATCATTTCCTTTTACTGCACAAGTAGGTGGTAATATGCTCATGTGCGTCTGAAGTCCCGTCATACTTTGGCACTTCAGGCATTTTGAACCGCTTCGGGATTGGTTCTGGTGCCGCACTCGGCTTGTACGGTAATTTAGTATACTTCTTTGAGTCCGGGCCTTTCAATACTGGTGGCGCGCCCGGGATTTGGTCCATGCGGGCGTTTACTTCACTCAGAAACCGTAAAATTTAATTCTTGAGCGGGTCGTTCTCGTTGTTGAGACCGGATCCGCTCCCCCCAGCCCCTTCGGAGCCAACTTCACCCCTGGAGTGTTGTTGTCGACTCTCTGCATTGTTTGGTTTTTGGCAACCCCGGGAGGAATTGGATCTCGTCTGTTTGCATTATTCGAAACTCCCGATAGCGCCTGCTTCAGCTCCGGCATAACCTTATCCTGCCGCGTGAGATGGCCTAGAATGATCACCTGTTGCTTTTGCAGGACCCTCACCGCATCCACGACATGCTCCTCATCAGCATCATCGGGAGTTGTCTCCCGAATCTGTCAAGGGTACTGCATGTCATGCACCAGCGTGGCGTCAATCTCCTCATTATGGGTGTCACTGATTGAATCCTCGAAATAAGGTTGATCCCCTCGAATTTCAGGGTTGTGCGTGTTGTTAACAGTGTTATCTACCATTTTCTGTGATTGTTTCTAAGACAAAATAATCAAATCACGTTAGTAAAAAAGGCAAGGATCAATTTAATTGCACGGCTATCTAGGCCCCACAATAGGCGCCAGACTGTTTACCCGTAAAATAGTACAGTTAAATTTATATATGGTTTCTAGACAAGTGAACTAATTTGATCATGAAATAATACAATAATTGAAGAAATGTACAACACTTAGCCTTAAAATATAGATGAAACAGTAGAGATAACAGTTCCGGGAACAAAGTTTCCCGGCACAGCAATGATGAGATCAAAAAGCGGGAAAGTAAGATTGTATTAAGCATTGTATAGAATGTAGTATAAGTTTAGCTAGAAAATTCGTGTCTTTTACAATGATAACTGGGCTCACTATTTATTGTTGTGTCTAGGGAAGGATGTCCTAGGATCGTTCCCTCCTTTAATATCAATTATCAGGGTTATTGATGAAGATGTAACGGTAAATATAAATGCCAGATTCTCTATAACGGGCCGTACCTCTTAATGCGGTGGAATATTCCTTATTAAATGCTACTGGACGCAGAGCATTTAATACATCTTTATGAATGTTATCCCTTCCTGGGACAAGCGGATTGGCTGTGTTCAGTCTTCGGCCATCCCCGTATTGGGTTCCACGTGTCTTTCCTTTAGATGACCACATGTCATATCATATTTCACCTTATACAATCACGGCCCAGAAGAATTCCATGCGGAGTCTTTGCCTTCTGAATGGTATGAGAAAGCTTTCTTAAAATTGAGCCATTTGCTAAAGAATGTGGACTTAGTTGATGGTAAGCTACTCAATGTTAATGACCGTGCCAGAGTTTATGATGAGAGCTTGAAACAAAAGATGTCTACTTTTAAATCAGCGGCTAGGACATTTGTTGGGTGTCCGTCAATGCAAGAAATGATGAAGAAGAATGTGATGGAAGCATTAGCTGATTCACAATACGACCAGCCCGTGTATTTTAGTAAAGCTGGCGAGATGGAATCGATTACCATTGATTCCCTCACAAAAAAGTCAAACTTCTTGAATGTGTCTGCTCAACAAAAGAAGCTTGTCAGGCAATCAGTATGTGCACAGGCCACAAAGTACCCGATATGGACAGGGCACTCAGGGAGATATTTACTGGACTGAAATCTGAGATAGATTTTCTAAATAGTAGGTGTCCGAGTAAAGAAATTAAAATGGCGCAGCAAATGGTTGTAACTTGTCAAAAGTTTTTAGAAAGTGCCGCTTCTTATGACCCTGAATCCACTTCATGGATGTGCCTCGCACGTGCCAAAGGCGCGGAGTCACCCACTTCTAACAAGTGGGAAGATGTTCTTGAAATGTTTCTCGACCTTATTAATTGCTTGAGTGAAGAGACAAAATTAACTTTGGAGGTTAAGAAGCTTGAGGTCATGAAAGAAGGGCTTTATCAGATTAGGGATGTTCTGATAGACAAAAGCATTGGATATAAGGAAACTCGCCACCAGGAGAGTTAAGTGCACAAGAAGTTGAGTAAAACATTGGGACAGGATGTCAGTTATGATGGGGAAACTTTATTGTTTGAGTTACAACACAATCATCAATTCATCTGTTTTGTTGCAGATGGTCTAGTTAGACACTACATTTTTATCCCCGGTACAGAAGTTTTTGGAAAAAAGTACGGCGCCAGAATTTTAAAGCCTCTCATTCCTATCGCCAAAAGTTTAGCAAGTTATGCTGATCGTCAGAATTTCTAGCCAAATCTTGGCCACAATCAATGGTAGGATGTGATCATGATGGATGTCATAGTGTGTTATCTATGTAAATAGTGAGTGCTAAAATTATCTTGTTTCAAATCAATGCTGGTTTTCATCGTGCAACAGTCAACTAAACCATTTATAAACAGAACTTGAAGAACGGCATTCTGCTATGTGGAAACTCAACCTAAGTATAAACAGAACTGAACGGTAAACTGCTTTTGTATTGTCATATTTGATCAGAAAATTTGAAATATGCAAATTTTGAAAGCAGTGGAACTGCACTCCACCATCTGAATATACTCGGCCACTTATTACCTCTTTCTGAGTTATATTATTAATAACAAGTCTCTCAAATATGGTTTTATTTTAAGATTGTAGCTAATTACATTCTAATAATTCAGTATGAGTTCTGACTTTTTTTTGTTAGAACATCACAATTTGGAGCAGATAGATTTACTATAATTCCCCATCCCCAAGTAGAATTGTGTGAAATTAGACATCATATCCAATACTCTCTTATTCAGGGGAAAAGTACTCTTATTTTTGAAATGTTACAAAAAATTAGCACTGCCCATTTAACTAATACTAACTTTATCTTACTGAAGCATAAACTTTCTACTTTCTAGAACGAGTAAAATAATGAATTAATTGAGGTAATACATTTGCTCACATTATATCGAAAAATAAAACATAATTACAGCTTCTTCAGTGATGCCTGTTTTTATCGAGTGGGATTCACCTCTTCATTTCCCTCAGCCAAAACTTTTAAGGCTTAAATTTCTTTGGCCATCCTCATTCCCTCTTCGGTCCGTGGTTCACTCTATTGTAGTAGATGCACACAAGCTGATCACTGAAAAGCTACATAAGAAGGTTTTGTGACAAAATACCTAGATGTTGACAATCTGATGTAATGCCCAATGCGAAAAAACGTAAATGGCTTAACTCTGGGCCATTCAACATAATAGTAGTAGCTTGAGCAAAAAAAGTTTGTTTAAGAACTGGGTAGGGGCCGCGCGAACGCAGGCCCCTACTGACACAAATTATGACATAGGCTCGACCACTTGAGCCGACCTTAGGCGGGCACCCCTCCAAAGTGCAATGGAAGTCACCAACCTAGGCCATGGGTCTTATTGATCGCCCATTGACCCCGTCCAGGTAAGTACGTTTCACTGCTGCTCCTTGTCATGCTTTTATACACCTCCTGATACTCAGTTTTCTTTGTGTCAGCCGATCAGGGACTTTGTGCTTTTCTTTTCCCTTATTTGGTAAGGAAAGCAAGAGTGAGCCATCCACTTTCTGCGTGTTTTCCCCTTGCTTTCGTTTCGTTTTTTATTTATAGCACGCCTGATAGATAATAAACAGATTTTTTCGAATCTCTTGAAAGTATAATACCAAAAACCATCTTTTGGATTAAGGGTGCTGTTTAGAACCTGAAGTTAGCAAGAATGACAAAAACGTATGATTGAACTTCCTGGGAGAAAATAATGTGCACCCCCTGGCTGCTGGGTAAACCAATATTTTGCTTTCTGAGTTAATTCATAGTTACCAGAACAAAAAGGATCGATCTTAACCATAGGTCTCTAAAGAGGATAGCACATTTCTTCTCAAGATTGTATGACATCCAGTTTCCAAAAGTAAAGTTCAGTTTTGTAATATGGCCAAATTTTCATGACATTTACCGTGACATAATATTTATTATAACAAATTTGTGGTTCATGACATCTGCCATGACATAATATCTATTATAACAAATTTATGGATCATGACATTTGCCATGACATAATATCCATTATTAGGCCAAGGATTTCTTGCTATAAATAGAGGAGTTTCTCCTTATTTGAAAACACACCAATTCAAGAGCTTTTTACTCTTATCTTTCTTTCTCCTCCTTTATTTCATTATAGAGTATTTTGTAAGAGAGTGAGTGCTGGGAAACACTTGTGTGAACCCTTTCTTTGGAGTGATCTTGTGAGGTTATTCTCTTGGGGTATTTGGGAGTAATTAGAGTATTTACTCTAATTTTGTGCTCTCTTTTGTACTCTTGTTGGTATAGTGAAATTGCTCCTCTCCGCTTGTGGACGTAGGTCACCTTGATCGAACCACGTTAAATTTGTGTCTTCTTTATATTCTTTAGTTGTTGTTATTATCAACTTTCATTGTCTTTGTTATTGTCATTATACCATTGTTTGGCTAAATTCCGCACTACCCGGGTTCCCGATCCTAACAAATTGATATCAGAGCCAGATTTAACCGGGTTAGTTTAAATAGCCAAAATAACTCTAACAAAATCTTATGTTGAGAAATTTGACCGAAGTGCAAACTTCGGAATGTGACAATTAAAGATGGAAGCTATCCTAATTCAGGATGGCTTAGATTTGGCACTGCAAGGAAAGGAGAAGATCCCGGATAAAATGACGGACGAGGAGTTTGCCGTCATAGACAAAAAGGCAAAAGCAGGTATTATTTTAAATCTTTCAAATGAGGTTTTGCGTGAAGTTACAACAGAAAGCTCAGCCAAAGGCATATGGGAAAAGCTTAAAACCCTATATCTGAAAAAGAACAGTAGAAAACAGGCTTTACCTAAAGCAAAAACTCTACACTTTTCGTATGGCTGAAGGTACCTCTATACTTACACATCTTGATACTTTTGATGCTGAAATCAAAGATGAGGATCAAGCTGTGTTATTGTTTGTTTCCTTACCCCAGTCGTTTAAACATATAAGAGATATTATGCTTTATGGAAAGGATAATATCTCTTATAAAGATATCAAATCTATTTTGAAATCAAAAGAACAAATAGATAGAGATATTACTGGGAAAACTAGTGGGAACCAAGGGGAAGGCTTATTCATAAGAGGTAGATCCAATAAGAAAGATTCAAGTAGTGAGAAACCTAAATCAAGGTCAAAATCCAGATACAGAAATGTCATGTGCAAATATTGTCACAAGAAATGTCATATTATTTCTGAATGCGTTAAATTGAAAAACAAAGAAAAGCATACAGAAAAGAAAAATGAGCACAAAAATACTGACACTGCCGAAGCAAGTGTAGCTGCTGATGAGACTGAGGGAACTATTTTTTTAGCAACTAATAATAGTTTCAAATCTAATAATGAGTGGATTTTAGATTCGGGTTGTTCTTGTCATATGTGTCCCAGTCGGGATTTATTTACCACATATGAATCTATTGGAGGTGGGGTTGTCTTGATGGGCAACAATGCTGCCTGCAAAGTTATTGGAAAAGGTACAGTCCGAATCAAAATGCACGATGGTGTGGTGAGAACTCTCACCGATGTTAGACATGTTCCTGACTTGAAGAAAAATCTCATCTCTTTGGGCACTCTAGAATCTCTTGGGTGCAAGTACACATGTGAAGGTGGAGTTCTGAAAATTTCTCATGGTGCTCTTGTGATCATGAAAGCACGCAGATCTGGTACGTTGTATACTCTTTTGGGATCTACTGTTACAGGTGCTGCTGCAGTTTCAATATCAGATAAATTAGATTCCGACATCACCAAATTGTGGCATATGCGATTGGGGCATATGAGTGAAAAAGGTCTTTCCATTCTCAGCAAAAGAGGTCTCTTATGTGGCCAAAGTACCGAAAATATGGAGTTCTGTGAACATTATGTGTTCGGAAAGCAGAAAAGAGTCAACTTCAAATCTCCAACGATTCATAGAACAAAAGGTACTTTGGATTACATTCATTCAGATCTTTGGGGTCCTTCACGTACCCCATCAAAAGGTGGTGCCAGGTATATGTTAACTTTCATTGATGATTATTGAAGGAAAGTTTGGGTTTATTTCCTGAAAAATAAAAGTGATATTTTCTTAAATTGCAAACAATGGAAAGTTTTGATTGAGAAGCAAATAGGAAAACATGTTAAGCGGCTTAGAACAGATAATGGCTTGGAATTTTGTAACGATGAATTCAACGAATTTTGCAAGAATGAAGGAATTGCTCGACATCGTACTGTGAGAATGACACCTCAGCAAAATGGTGTGGAAGAAAGGGTGAATAGAACTCTTTTGGAAAGGGCTCGTTGCATGATTTCAAATGCTAGGTTGACAAACGCCTTTTGGGCAGAAGCTATCTCTACAACTTGTTATATTGTCAACCGAGCTCCTTCTGCACCTTTGAACTTTAAGACTCCAGAGAAAATGTGGTAAGGTACTCCTGCTAATTATTCTGATTTAAAGATATTTGGTTGCCCTGCATACATGCATGTAAATGATGGAAAATTAGAGCCAAGGGCTAAAAAGTGCATTTTCCTTGGGTATGCATCTGGGGTGAAAGGATACCGACTATGGTATCCTGATCCCACGACACCAAAATTTATAATTAGCAGAGATGTAACCTTTGATGAATCCTCTATGTTACAGTCTAGAAAAGAGTCTTCTAGTTCTTGTAATACAGATAAAGGAAAGAGTACACAGAACCAGTTGGAGATTGAGATTGGCATTCCTTCTGAGCCAAGCTCATCAACTTTGGAGCAAAATACAGTTGAAACTCATGAAGTTGAGACATAAGCTAAAATTTCTGAAGTTGAGACTCCTGAAGTTGAACCAGAAGAAGAGGAGTATTCTATAGCCAAACATAGACCAAGAAGAGAAGGTAAACAACCATTAAGGTTTGGAGATTATGTTGCATTTGCTTTTTCAGTTGCACAGGAAACTGAAGAAATTGGAAAACCATCAAAATATTCAGAAATAGTTTCTGGTGCTGACTCAGACAAGTGGCTGATTGCAATGAATGAAGAAATTGAGTCTCTCCACAAGAATGGTACTTGGTCTCTTGTGAAGCCGCCATCAGGAAAAAGAATTGTTGGTTGCAAATGGGTCTTCAAGAAAAAGGATGGCATTCCAGGGGTTGAAGATGCAAGGTATAAGGCACGATTAGTTGCAAAGGGCTATAGTCAGGTACAAGGAGTTGATTTTAATGATATTTTCTCACCTGTTGTTAAACATAGCTCTATTCGTATCTTGCTTGCCTTCGTTGCCATGTATGATTTGGAATTAGAACAACTTGATGTTAAGACAGCTTTCTTACATGGCGAACTTGAGGAACAAATATACATGCATCAACCCGAAGGATTTAAAATTGAAGGAAAAGAAGATCATGTTTGCTTGTTGAAGAAATCCCTGTACGGATTAAAGCAGTCTCCAAGACAATGGTATAAAAGGTTTGATTCCTTTATGTTGGGTCATGGTTATTCGAGGAGCATGTATGATAGTTGTGTTTACTTCCGGAAGTTAAATGATGGTTCATTTGTGTACCTATTATTATATGTTGATGACATGCTCATTGCTACTAAAGATTTAACATAAATTCACAATTTGAAAAGTCAGCTGAAAAGTGAATTTGAGATGAAAGATTTGGGAGCAGCTAAGAAAATCCTTGGCATGGAGATCAAAAGAGATCGAAAAGCCAACAAGCTATTTCTGACCCAGAAGAAGTACTTGGAGAAAGTCTTGGAGTGGTTTGGTATGAAAGATGCTAAACAAGTTAGTACCCCTCTTGCTTCTCATTTTAAGTTATCAGTTGCTCAGTCCCCGCAGTCAGAGGAAGAAGAGAGGTACATGGCACAGGTTTCTTATTCCAGTGCAGTCGGCAGTATTATGTATGCAATGGTTTGTACACGTATAGACATTTCACAAGCAGTGAGTGTGGTAAGCCGGTATATGGCTTTCCCTGGTAAAGTACATTAGCATGCTGTGAAATGGATTATCAGATACTTGCAAAGTACTTTAAACACATGTTTGGAATTTGGGAGAAATACTAACACTTTGGTTGGTTTTATAGACTCATATTATGCAGGTGATCTTGACAAAAGAAGATCACTGACAGGCTATGTATTTTGTATTGGTGGTTGCGCTATTAGTTGGAAAGCTACATTGCAACATGTAGTAGTTTTATCTACTACCGAAGCAGAATATATGGCAGTGACCGAGGCGATCAAAGAAGCTTTATGGTTGAAGGGTCTATTTGCGGAACTTAGTTTACACCAAGGTGGTATTACCATTTTCTGTGATAGTCAAAGTGCCATTCACTTGACTAAAGATCAAATGTATCATGAGAGGACGAAACACATTGATATAAAGTATCATTTCATCCGAGAAACCATTGCTGAAGGAAAAGTCTCTGTTCAGAAGATCAACACTAGAGAAAATCCTGCTGACATGTTCACAAAACCTCTTCCAGTGTCCAAGTTCAAGCTTTGCCTGAACTTGATTGGCATTTATGAAGAATGATTTTTCCCATTGGGGTTTTTGCGGAGAAGGTGGAGCAAATTTACTATATATAGGCCTAAATTAGGCCAAGGTGGAGATTTATAATATGGCTAAATTTTCATGACATTTGTCATGACATAATATCCATTATAACAAATTTGTGGTTCATGACATTTGCCATGACATAATATCCATTATAACAAATTTATGGATCATGACATTTGCCATGACATAATATCCATTATTAGGCCAAGGATTTCTTGCTATAAATAGAGGAGTTTCTCCTCATTTGAAAACACACTAATTCAAGAGCTTTTCACTATTGTCTTTCTTTCTCCTCCTTTATTTCATTATAGAGTATTTTGTAAGAGAGTGAGTGTTGGGAAATACTTGTGTGAACCCTTTCTTTGGAGTGATCTTGTGAGGTTATTCTCTTGGGGTATTTGGGATTAATTAGAGTATTTACTCTAATTTTGTACTCTCTTTTGTACTCTTGTTGGTATAGTGAAATTGTTCCTCTCCGCTTGTGGACGTAGGTCACCTTGACTGAACCACGTTAAATTTGTGTCTTCTTTATATTCTTTAATTGCCGTTATTATCAACTTCCATTGTCTTTGTTATTGTCATTATACCATTGTTTGGCTAAATTCCGCACTACCCGGGTTCCGATCCTAACAAGTTTGATAAGTGATGTTCATTTCCATTCCGAGAAATTAACTTAGGAAGAGCCCCAAACCATTCACACTTGGTTCTTCAGCTAGTATGCCTATCAAACAACTCGTTAAAGGTTGAATCTAGAATTGTAGGGAGAACTCAAAGAGTATAGGCGTATGCCATTTTATATGTCACAGCAAGTTCTGGCTTACTCTTCTACTTTCGATGTGGGACTCAACTCACTCCTTTTCCTCCATCAGGTTCTATTGAACTTTGAGACATCAAAATATACTTCTCCTTCTTCTTCTTCTTCTTCTTCAGTTGCTCCCCCATTCCTTCACTTTTGATATGTGACAATCTACTGTTTCAAAATTTTTAGAGGAACTAATATAAATACTGAGGTTACAATTGTACAAATTAAAAAATAAGTAATAGATAGGCTGGAAGTAAGTAGGAACTCAAGGAAAGCACGGAAATGCAGAGGTTTTTTGCAAGCAATAGCCGTATAGTTCAGATATGTTGAGGCCATTACTCACAGTTTCTTGTGAGGAGGTGCTCTTTAGTTTGTAACTGTTTGATTGATATGAATGGTAATTCACAATGTTAACAAAAAACAAAATAGAACTGACTTCTGCCTTCCATCTCTTTCATTTTTTCGATTCATTTAAGCTATGTATTGCTTCAGTTTTTGGTTATTCTGAAGAAGTACATGCTGACAATCTTATCGACGAAATGTCCATAGAATGGTGTTGTACTTTATATACTGAATTTCCAATGCAGGTTTAGTTATTAAGCTTATAATAAAGGACCAATTGGCTGAATAAGAAAACAAAGCAGCTGGTTCTTTGCGTTGGCGTCAATATGGCATTGAACTATGTAAGGAGCTAACTTGCTTTCTTCTTCTTAGGGCTCTGAGTGTCATCTGAACGACTCCTTTCGTTGCAAGCCAGGGCATTTCTGCCACAATATTCACTTGCAGTGGTGGCTGATATGGTGATATCTGGAAGTCATTATTTTGCTCTCAGCATTCTTGGCGCAGCACAGATGACAATATAATGCATCATAACTTTGTGCTCATGTTCTTTTGAGTCCACTACTGCAACTAATATAACCAGTTTGGTGAAGGGAAGTGATCATCTTATCATTTGGTTCAAAAGTCAAAACGTGGGCGACTTTAGTAAAAAGAAACTATGCTGTGCGGCTTAGAAATCTGTTTTAGCTAAATTAGCTTTTCCAAGTTCTGATTAAGAACAATGGAGCAGAAAAACTTTCCCATATTCCTATTGGAGTGTTTCCCGTATGATCAGTTCATACTTCTCTCTTTTTTTGGACATAAACGGGTGCTTACATTAATTTACTATCTTTAAGGAGACATTGTTAATCAACCGATCCACAGGTCAAACTGATGTTTTTGGTGCTTCTTCTTTGCAGTATTTGCACTAGCTAATCTTTCTGAGCAAATGTAAGATTATGGAATTGTAGCATTTGGTGGAGTTCCTTAGCTCAACGCAAAGATCTTACATTTTATGGAACTTTGGGAGTAAAGTATTTGGTGGAATTCGCATAGGTCAATGCAAAGATCCTACATCTTTTCAGGGGCCATTTCCTCCTCATCATTCGGGCGGAGTTAGAGTTCTAGTTACGATTCGTTAGAACCAGTAGCTTCCGCCAAAACTATGTATTTGTGTTAAGAAATCTACTAAATATGTATAAATAATTATTCAGAACCCATTAAACTATCTTTTCTAGAATCCAGATCGCATAATCTTTTCAGGGGCCATTTCCTCCTCATCATTCGGGCGGAGTTGGAGTTCTAGTTACGATTTATTAAGAAAGTAGAATTCGCATATTATATAAATTCATTCCAAATATAATATAATACCCAAAGTTAAAAATAAAACAAATAATAGGAAAGTTATATACAGACAAAAATAATTTTAAGATAAAGCCTAAAATATAACGAAAGTAATTCCAACATTTCATTATATAAAGAGCAAAATATGTAATGTTTCTGGCAAAAAAAAAAATGTAACGTTCGGTGCTGGAATTGGCTTATATGAGGCTCTCATCCTGGACTTAAAAGTCTCATGGATATGATGTCGTGGGCAAGATTGTTTTAAAATATACTTTCATAAACTTTTTAACCACTGTAATTATTAATTCTAGATTACTAATTCTATGAACTACCATAGAAATATTACCTCTCTGAAGCTCACAAAATCTAGCAAAAGTTGTTTAATTGTATCTTTACACTCTAGATAGAAATTGTAGGGAAATGACACGAGTAAATAACGATAATACTGCAATAATATTATTTGTAAGCAGATACACGAATTGGCTTGAGTCGTGCTAGCCACTGTCCTAAAATCTATTTCAGCAATGTGAAATATTTTTTCAAGATTAAATAAGCCTACCTCTATTTATTTAGAGGATACAGGAATGCGCAAAATCAAATAATAAATCCAGCAGGTTCAGAAAATTGGAAAGAAGAATTAATAATAATAATAGGTAATGATTGTAGGAAGAAAGTAATGATTAGCAAGATGAATTCTTGGTTGAGAATTTGGGTTAGTATGATGCTAATCCACAACCTATTTATAGGCAATTAGGGAGGTTGCATGTATGACAAGTGTGGAGAGTCTTTTAACACTTGTCGAAATATATTAGTCCACTTGACTTCAATATTAATAAATGTACCTAGTTTTCCATGCATGAAGACACATGGTAGATTTACATAGCCACTTGTCAAAGCCCTTCAACACTTGGCTTTAAGGCTTCATGCAAGAAGCCACTTGGAAATAGATAGGACACTTGTAAAATAAAAAGACACATGACTATTTTAAAATTTTGAAAATACTCGTACAATCCCCACATATTTTCAAAATTTATAGGAGAAGGATAAAAAAAATGAAAGAATTGACTTGCTGGATTTGCATGGTCTAAATGTAATGGGTTTGGTGTCTTCAGGACTATGAACCAAACTTAGACCAATAAAACTTAACTCACATAATTACTGGTGAAATATAATATTTCTATGAAGCAATAATTCTTATTATAAGTCATAGATTTTATCAATCACATTTCGACCCTCGCCCAACCTAGGCCATGTGCTGTGTTGATCGCCAATTGACCCCGTCCAGGTAAGTATGTTCCATGTTGCTCCTTGCCCTGCTTCTATACCCCTCCAACAACGTAGTAACAAAAAAAAAAGATAACAACAATAATAATCATAATAATAGTAAGTTCTCAACTTAGTAACAAAGCAATTAATCTGAAGTAGATGTTGCCACATAAGTTAACATTCAGTCAACCTTTTCAACTTAAGCTTTCAACCTTAAGACTAAGTGTCTCAATTCATTCCGAAATCTCTCCGGACCCAAACCGACTACCCCGGCAAGTCACATAACAGTTATAAAGTACAAAATGAGCAGTAAATAGAGGAACGGGGCTACAACTAGTCGGGTCGTTACAACCTCCCAAAGTACAAGGAATTGTAAAGCTGCCTGGATCACCAAGTTTCTGTGGAAGCTTATTTTGAAGTATAGCACTACATTTTTCTGTAAGTTTAACCACTGAAACTTCTTCCAATTTTCTTTTACTTGACAAAATTTCTTTAAGAAATTTAGCATATGCCGGCATTTGCTTCAAAGCATTTGTAAAAGGTATGTTAATGTAAAGTTGTTTTAAACTTTCTAGAAAGTTTGAGAATTGTTTGTCAAGCTTTTCTCTTTTTAGTATTTGGGGAAAGGGGAGGGGTACAGAGTAAGGATTCGTCATCAATTCATTTTCTTGTACCTTTTTTTCCTTTATTTTTTTGTATTTTTAGAAGTTCAAAGTCTCTTTTATTCTCACCTTCATTTATCTGTTCCACTTCTTGTGGCTTTCCTTGTCTATCTGCATATGGATTATCAAGAGTTTTACCAGACCGCAGAGAGATGGCTTGGAGATATTCCTTTGGATTTTTTTCGGTGTTACTTGGTAGAGCACTTTTTATTTGTCTAGACATGAGGGTTGCTAATTAGCTCATCTGGATTTTCAAATTCTTGATTGCTGAATTTTGACTTTCAACTTTCTCGCTTGTAGCTTTAATGAATTTGTACATCATGTCTTCAAGGCTTTGTTGATGAGCTCTTTGGGGCTGTTGTTGATATGGCTGAAAATCTTGTTGCCCTCTATTTTGATTTTGAAAACCAGGTGGTCCCTGTGCCTGCTGCTTTTGATTGAAAAATCTTTGAGGATTTTCAGCACCATTTAGGTTACTCCATTAGAATCCCGGATGTTTTTGTGCCATAGGACTACCGAATGGATAACTGGTTCTATAACCAATAGCATTTACGTGTTCTTCATTTTGTGTTGAAGCTTGGCACTCATGATTGGGATGATTACCTCCACAAACGTCACAGTTCTCATGTTGAGATGATGATTGGGTAATTTACCTGAAAATCCTCAACATTTTGTGTCAGAGTTGCAATTTGTTGTGCTAATGAACTCCAAGCCTCAACTTGATTGACTCCTGCTGCTTTCTTGACAATTATTCTGTCTGAGGGCCATTGAACAACATTTTCTGAAATTTCATTGAGCAATTGTATGGCTTCTGTAGTGGTTTTGCTCATTATGGATCCTCCTGATGCTGCATCAAATACATTTATAGCAGAGGGTTTAAGACCATGATAAAAAATATACAAGATATCAGGATCTTGGATACCATGGTGTAAAAATTTTCTTAACATTGCTTTTAATCATTCCCATGCTTGGTATACAGATTCAGAATCTGTCTGCATAAAATTATTGATTTCTTGCCTCATTTTAAATATTTTTGCAGGTGAAAAATATTTATTAAAAAATTTCTGAGTCATTTGGTCCCATGTAGTGATTGAACCTCTTGGCAGACTTCGCAACCATATTTTTGCTTTACCTTTTAATGAAAAAGGAAAAAGCCGCAACCTGATAGCGTCAGTTGTGACTCCATTATACCTGCAAGTTTCAACTAATTCAAGAAAATCAATTAGATGGGTGTGAGGATATTCACTCGCATCACCAGTAAACTGACATGACTGTTGAATGGTTTGAATCAAGCCTGTGCGAATTTCAAAGTTGTTTGCTGCAATTGGTGGTCTTCTCACACTTTATTCTCCTTCAAAATGATCCAGCCTTGCATAATCTCTGAGTATTCTGTCACGTCGTGGAGCCACCTCATCGGACTATTCTTCCACTAGATGTGGTGAAAGTTGGTTATTGTTAAGCTCTTCAATCTCCATTTCTTCGCAAGCTATACTTTGAGGAGATGATGTTTGTCCTTTCCTGCGTAAACGAAGAGATTTTTCAATTTCTGGGTCGTAACTCGCCAACTCTTTTGTAGAAGAGCGGGTCATAAACTACCTGAAATCCTTAAAGCAAAGATTTGTTTTTTGAAAGAAAATCAAACTTAGTTCCTAAGATAGTACTAGTGACAATAAAAGAAAAAAATGTATATATAAAAATCAAAATAATACTAATAATTAGTAGAACTAGTGATAAGAAATAATTTCTTTTAATTTATGAAAAGAGCTAGCTGATCTTTAAAATAATAGTATGATATTGTAGAGTAAAATAAAAATTAAAAATATTGAAGAAAGAAAACAATAGTAAATAGTAATATTGTTAATAAGAAAAAACTAGGTGAAAAGAAAATGTAACTAGTATTAATAGTTACAGTAGTAACCAAAAAAAAAAGATAACAACAATAATAATTATAATAATAGTGAGTTCTCAACTTAGTAACAAAACAATTAATTTGAAGTAGATGTTGCCAATCCCCGGCAACGGCGTCAAAAATTTGACGAGTGTCTGGCGTATATAAAATTTAAACCGTACTCTGTCAAATTATAGTATAGAAAGAAGTCGAAACCACAGAGATTGGTTTATCTATTCTACAGCCGTTTCTTTTTTTAATTACTATTTGAGAAAATCAGGAAGAGTTGAGTTGTGAATTAACTAACTAAAAGTGCATTAATAGAGCAATAGAAAATATTTTATTTTTCATAAATATAATAAAAAGGTGTTGGGATCATAACTTCACTTAATATTTCTATTATTAATAGATAAATTATACTTCAATTTTTATTTCTTACAAATGTATAAGTGCCTCTCACAATTACATTTATATATTATTACTTAAGTTGAACAATTAATTGTAATCCTCTCGGTTATACAAATTAATCATCAAAATAGTAATATTAAAGAGCCAAAAATATATGTTTAAACTAAAACTTACTTTTTTTTAGTAAGTCCCTTTCGGTTACCTTACTTGTTATAACTAATTACTACAATATTTGCCTCTTTCGATTACAAATAAGTGTAGAATCAATTTTAACATATAAGAGTTAGATGTCACTAAATAAAAGTTAACGTCTATCAATACCAAAATTAACTATGTTCTCTTCCGCCTCTTTCGATTACAGAATTAGTAAGAATTTAATATGGAGTACGAAATAGATAGATGTTAACAAATTAAATAACATCTAACTATAAAGCAGATAAAATTTAAATGGAAAAAACTTCAGCTCAAACATGTAAAATTGAGGGATAATATCTACTATTATATAGAAATATTAAGATATGTCATTCTCCCAACACAAGAAAAGTTACTCCATAATGGAGTTAGTACTGACAGCGAAAATATTCTTGCCCATTAAATAAGAAAATAGAAAGAAATATTCAAGAGAATAATCCCCCCCTATTTAATTAAAAATAGATGCTAGAGTAGTTTCCAATATTATAATTTATTCGGAACTAGAAATGAAGACACTATTAAAGCTAAAAGAAGAAAAGAAAGTACTGAAAGAAGCAAGGAAAAGAAGAAGCTCTCCTCTCAATTTTCCGTTGTAGTGAGAAGCTCAATGTAGTGCTATTTATAGATGAAAAAGTATATTATGTATATTGATTTCTCACATATATTTTTCCAAGTTGGCAACTTGCATGTGCTTGTAGTTGTAAAGTTTGCTAAAATATAATCCTCCAAATCGGCAAGTGGGCCACTTGCTTGGATATTTTCACATGCACAAATACTTTCATCATTTGTAAAGCTGCATACACCACTTTACTTTTAACTTTTCAGCATTATAGTTCTTCTTTGCAAATTTGGAAAGTGAACTTTTTCTTCTCATTGTACCTTTTTTTTTTTAGTTTAATTATTTCCTGCAAAGAAAGAAAAAATATTAGTACTAAAAATTAGATTTCAGCTCAACTTATGCATGATATTTTTCTCTTATTAGGGTCATTTCCTCCTCATCATTCAGGCAGAGGCGGAGTTGGAGTTCTAGTTACAGTTCGTCAGAACCATTAGCTTCAGCCAAAACCCTGCATTTGTGTTAAGAAATCCACTTAATGTGTATAAATAATTATCTAGAACTCATTAAGCTGCCTTTTCTTGAATCTAGAACCCATTATAAATTCAAATTCTAGATCCGCCTACATGAATATGCAACCTGATTGAAATATAGCTATGGCCTATGGAAGGAGGGATTGGGAGAGATTGTTAATGTGATCAACAATAGTTTTTTTTCATTATGGTTTATAGATGTTGATCTCCGGATGCATAAAAGTTACTCTCCAACTGTTTTCTGTTTTCTTGATAATTTCCCAAACTAGTCATTTTTATCCATGTAACGGTGAGTACAAAAATCGTGTACTAGTCTTCACTCTTCATAGTTAACCATATATTTGATGTGTAATGTGTCTTATTGAGAAAACTTGTTGAGAGGCGCGTGAGAGCTTAAAAAAAGTCCACCAACCATTTGTAAAAGAAGTTTGATTTGTAATGGATTTCTCTTGAATTTGTGGAAAATAAGTCGTGGATGGTGACATGTGTACCTAAGGGACAAATCATTTTTTTGTAATAATATTAATTTATTACTAATAAACATCAATTATGGAATGGGAAGATAATCAAAGTAGTACTCCAATAAAGAGATTGTAATGGAAAAATTAAGGAAAACGAAGAAAATAGAAATCGATTCTAAATCTTGAAATACTTCTACCAAAGAGTCTTTTTCTCTTCGAATTCATATCATAGCCACCATAAGGATTTGATATTGCTATATAGCGCTCGGTAGAGACAAACGGCTTGGCCTTTCCTTTGGAGAAATAATAAAAGATGAATTTTTCAGAATTAAAATTTAAGAGACGACATCATTTTCGTTTTGCTAATAGTGATATATGAATTCTTTTACTGAATTCAGATGTCGTCGGCAAGATTGTTTTAAAATATACTTTCACAAACTTTTTAACCACTGTAATTATTAATTCTAGATTACTAATTCTATGAAGTACCGCAGAAATATTACCTCTCTGAAGCTCACAAAATCTAGCAAAAGTTGTTTAATTGTATCTTTACACTCTATAGATAGAAATTGTAGGGAAATGACACGAGGAAATAACGATAATATTGGAATAATATTATTTGTAAGTAGATACACGAATTGACTTGAGTCGTGCTGGCCACTGTCCTAAGAAACTATTTCAGCAATGTGAAATGTTTTCCCAGAATTAAACAAGTCTACCTCTATTTATTTAGAGAATACAGGAATGAGCAAAATCAAATAATAAATCCAGCAGGTTCAGAAAATTGGAAAGAAGAATTAATAATAATAGGTAATGATTGTAGGAAGAAAGTAATGAATAGCAAGATGAATTCTTGGTTGAGAATTTGGGTTAGTATGATGGCTAATCCACAACCTATTTATAGGCAATTAGGGAGGTTGCATGTATGACAAGTGTGGAGAGTCTTTTAACACTTGTCGAAATATATTAGTCCACATGGCTTCAATATTAACAAGTGTACCTAATCTTCCATGCATGAGGACACATGGTAGATTTGCATAGCCACTTGTCAAAGCCCTTCAACATTTGTCTTTAAGGCTTCATGCAAGAAGTCACTTGGAAATAGATATGACACTTATAAAATAAAAAGACACGTGGCTATTTTAAAATTTTGAAAATACTCCTACAATCCCCACATATTTTCAAAATTTATAGGAGAAGGATAAAAAATGGAAGAATTGACTTGCTGGATTTGCATGGTCCAAATATAATGGGTTTGGTGTCTTTAGGACTATGAACCAAACTTAGACCAATAAAACTTAACTCACAGAATTACTGGTGAAATATAATATTTCTATAAACCAATAATTCTTATTGTAAGTCAAAGATTTTATCAATCACATTTCGACCCTCATAATTTTGCTGTTAAAAGCGATTTTGCGCCACTAGGCCATGCGCGTGCCTGGTTATTCATGAGAGATCTAGAGACGAGGCCAAAATCTCATATGAACGGCCCACTCTACTCTCATATAGGTAAATTCATCAAGTGTATACTGCTTTTAAATACACCATCCATAAGGAATATGAATTCATTTAGAGCTATAACTAAGTCTCTCAATTAGTAGCAGTCAAGCACTCTCATTTAGTGCTTTAGTGCCAATATCGACTTGTTATTACCCATATGAACTTACTTCATGGGATCTCCAACCACATAGGTTGGGTTACCATCTCTATTGACAACATGTCGGCCTTAACCCCGTCTCTTTTGAGGTTTGAAGAATTAATTTTCTTCCCATAGGTTTAGTCAGAGGATCAGCCAAATTAACTTTTGACTTCACATAATCAATGAAAATTATTCCATCTCTCAGCAACTACTTTATGACATCATGTCTTAATTTTATGTGTCTACTTTTACAATTATAAGATTTATTCTTTTCAATAGCTATTGCCGCTTGACAATCTCAATGCATTGACACAGGAGGCAATACATCCTTTATTAAAGGGATATTAGCTAAGAAGTTTCTTAGCCACGCAGCCTCAGAACCAGCTAACTCCAGAGCTACAAACTCTGATTCCATAATCGATCTAGCAATGATCGTCTGTTTAGCTGATTTTCACGATATTGCATCACCTCCAAGGGTGAATACATAACCATTAGTGGATTTTGTCTCATCTGAATCAGAGATCCAGTTTGCATCACTGTACCCTTCTAAAATATAAGGAAATTCACTATATAGGACACCATAATTCATGGTCCTCTCAAATATTTTATTAGTCTAGCTAATGCAGACCAATGCTTGTTGTTGGCATTATGAGTATATCTACTCAGTCTACACACATCATAGGCTATATCAGACCTTGTAAAATTCATTAAATGTATCAGACTCCCAATAATCTGAGCATATTTAGACTGAGCAACTGGGTCACCATTATTCTTTTTCAAGTGAGAGTTAGCATCAAAAGGAGTGCTCACTATTGTGACATTAAAATATTCAAACTTCTTAAGCAGTCTTTCAACATAATATTCTTGTGACAACATTATGCCATCTTCACTCCTTATAACTTTAACTTCCAATATCATATTTACTTCATCCACATCTTTTATGTCAAAATTAGCAGACAGAAATAATTTTATACTTTGCACAATATTTAAACTTGTACCAAATATAAGCATGCTATCAACATATAGACATTTTATCACATAATCATTATCTACCACTGTCACGACCCGAAATTCCCACCTTCGGACCGTGATGGCGCCTAACATTTCACTTGCTAGGCAAGCCAACGTTAGAATAATATTAACTAATTTTTAAATAATTTTTACATTATTAATACTCAAGGAAACAAAAGCAGAAGCAAAATTTGAAATATAGTGAAATAATCCATAAATGCCACGGTGTCTAAATACCATCCCAGAATTGGTATCAGTAGTGCACGAACTTCTAGAATAAATACAAATAAAGGTCTGAATAAAATAAAGCTGTCTGGAAATAAACACACAGCTAAAGTAAAATAGACGGGGACTTCAGAACTGCGGACGCCATACAGTTATACCTCAAGTCTCCTCTGGTAGCTGAAATCCGAGCAAGTCTACAGTACGTCGCTGGGACCAACTCCAAAATCTGCACAAGAAGTGCAGAGTGTAGTATCAGTACAACCGATCCCGTGTACTGGTAACTGCTGAGCCTAACCTCGACAAAGTAGTGACGAGGCTAAGGCGGATCACTTACATTAACCTGTACGCAATATTAGTAACAACAACAATAATAGAAATAATTTGGGTAACTCATTTATAATAATTGAAGCCAACTCAGCAGTCATAACCAATTATCATTTCCATCAATTCTGTTGCAGCGTGCACATATATATATATGTATGTATGTATGTATGTTGACTTTTAAATAAGTCTGTTGCGGCGTGCAACTCGATCCTCCAATATGGACTTTTTAATAAGTCTGTTGCGGCGTGCAACCCGATCCTCCAATACATTCATTATAATTAATTTTGTTGCGGCGTGCAACCCGATCCTCCAATATATTCATTATAATCAATTCTGTTGCGGCGTGCAACCTGCTCCTCCAACATATTCATTTACCAATTCTTATAGAAGAAATTTCCCAAATAATTGCAACAGTTGATATAAAATTATAAGATAACAAGCATACAATAATTATGATTTAATTATGAAACAAACAATGTCAAATAGCAAATTATTATAGAAATCAGGAAGAAAATAGGCAGTTTAATATTTATTATGCTAAATGTCATATAACAATTAAGGCACATAATTCAAATAGCATGTAACAATTAATGCAGGAATTCAAGAATTAATATTGGACAAAGAATAAGAGAGAAACAATTATTATAATAATTAATTTATGATTTAAAATAATTTATGATTTTTCAAGTAAACAGGCAAACAATTAATTTGATGACGTATAGACACTCGTCACCTCGCCTATACGTCGTTCACATACATTTCATATAACAAATAATTTAAGCGTTCTATTCCCTCAAGTCAAGGTTAACCATGACACTTACCTCGCTTTGCAAATTTCAATCAATTACTCGACCACAGCTTTTCCTTTTAAATTTATCTCCAAAAGCTTCAAATCTATTCACAAATAATTCGATATACTCAATACGAATCATAGGAATTAATTCCATATGAATTTACAAATTTTCCGGATAAAAATCCGAAATTCATTAAAATATTCGATAGTGGGACCCATATCTCAAATCCCGGAAAAACCATACGAAATCCGAACACCCATTCCGAGACGAGTCCAACCATACAAAAATTATTCAATTCCGATGTCAAATGGACCTTCAAATCTTAAATTTTCCTTTTTGGAAGATTTTATAAAAATCTGATATTTTTTCCATAAATTTACGGATTCATGATATAAATGAGTATGAAATCGTGAAATATAATCAATGTAGGATAAGGAACACTTACCCCAATATTTTCCCGTGAAAATCGCCCAAAAATTGCCTTACCCGAGCTCAAAAATGGGAAAGAGTTGAAAATGGGTCGAAACCCCATTTCCAGAACTTAAGTTCCGTTTCTGGGATTTTTACCCTTCGCGAACGCGATCAGTGCCTCGGGTTCGCGAAGCACAAATTTGTGCTGTCCAATTTACTCTTCGCGAACGTGAGGGCTCCTTCGCGAATGCGATACTTGCCTGGCTTGGCCTTCGCGAACGCGAAGGCTAATTTTCCTGGCCAGCCTCTTTCCCTTCGCGAACGCGAAGCTTTGAACCTCAAGCCTTCGCGGATGCGTCACTCTATCGCGAACGCGAAGCACAAAACGTGCCAGCCCCAATTTGCTCTTCGCGTTCGCGAGAGTACCTTCGTGAACGCGAAGAACACACCAGAAGCCTGAAGTCTGCAGAAAAACCAGATTTCCTAAGTCCGAAAATGATCCGTTAACCACCCGAAATCAACCCGAGCCCTCGGGGCTCCAAACCAAACATGCACCCAAGTCCTAAAACATCATACGAACTTGCTTGTGCGATCAAATCGTCAAACTAACACCTAGAACTACGAATCGGACACCAAATCAAAGAAAATTTTTAAGAAAACTTTAAAACTTTTACTTTTACAACTGGACGTCCGAATCACGTCAAATCAACTCCGATTCTCACCAAATTCGGCAGACAAGTCATAAATATTATAGTGGACCTACAGGGCTTCGGAACCAAAATACGGACCTGAGGTCAATAAATCCAACATCAGTAATTTCTTAAAAATCATTAAGCTTTCAAGCTTTTAAGTTTTCATCAAAATTCCATATCTCGGGCTAGGGACCTCAGAATTCGATTCCGGGCATACGCCCAAGTTGTCAAAACACTGATCCGGGTCTGTTTGCTCAAAATATTGACCAAAGTCAACAGAGTTGAGTTTTTAAAGCTCTATTTCACATTTTAATCCATTTTTCATATAAAAACTTTCCGAAAAATGTACTGACTGTGCACGCAAGTCGAGGAATGATACATGGTGCTTTTGGAGGTCTTAGAACACAAAATTACTTATTAAATTTAAAGATGACATTTTGGGTCATCACAACCACTTTAGTATAAACACATTTATCCAACTCAACTGAAGAAAAAGCGTCTCTCAGTAAGACTTGTTCAAATTTCTCATACCAGTGCTTAGAGCTTGTTTAAGGCCATAAAGAGATTAATTAATTTACAAACTTTATTTTCTTGACCATGAATGACACAACCTTCAGGTTGAATCATATAAATTTCTTCTTCTAAATCACCATTTAAAAAAGCTATTTTGACATCCATTTGATGAATAAAAAGCTTGCGGATTGAACAATTAAAATTCGAATAGAAGAAATTCTAGTCATTGGTGCAAATGTATCAAAATAATCTATATTTTATTTTTGAGAAAAGTCTTTTGCTACTAACCGAGCTTTATATTTATCTAAAGATCCATCATAATTACATTTCTTTTTGAAAATCCATTTACCACCGATATGATTTGCACCAGGAGGAAAATTTGTTAAAATCTATGTTTTGTTTTTCAAAATATAGTCGATTTCAACTTTTATTGCTCTTTTCAATAATTAGCTTCTGAAGAAGATATAGCTTTAAAATAATTTGACAGTTCATTATCGAAAAGAAAAGTTTGAAAATCATTTCCATAAGAAAAATATTATTTCCTAGGCCTTTTGCTCCTTCTCGGTTTCTCATTAGAGGTAATCTCATTATTTGTTTCAACATGTGTATGAGATATTTTATCAGACGGTGAAAAAATATGTTCAAAGAACTCTGCATTCTTTGTCTCAATTATATTATTGCAGTCAAGCACATCACTTTTTAAAACAAGAAATCTATATGCAACACTATGTTAAGCATATCCAATAAGCATGCAATCTGCAGTTTTAGAACATATTTTTTCTCTTTTTAGGTTCAGAAAAAAGAACTTTAGCAAGGCACCCCCACACTTTTAAGTATTTCAAGTTAGGTTTATAACTCTTCCACAATTCATACGGGGTTCTGCCAATTCTTCTATGTGGTATTCTATTTTGTAAGTGACAAGCAGATAATATTGTTTCACCTCACAAATTATCAGGAGTATTAGAACTAACTAACATGGAGTTCATCATCTCTTTCAATGTTCTATTTTTCCTTTCAGCTACTTCATTTGACTCGGGTGAATAAGGTAGAGTTACTTCATGCTCATCGCAAGGCTGTGTGGGATGTACAGATTATTTGCGCTAGAAGTTGGAAGTTGCCTTTGTCTTTCAATATAGGTTGGAAGTTGACGAGTGTCTAGCGTGTATAAAATTTAAACTTGTACTCTGTCAAATTATAGTATAGAAAGATGTCGAACCCACAGAGATTAGTTTATCTATTCTACAGACGTTTCTTTTTTTAATTACTATTTGAGAAAACTAAGAAGAGTTGAGTTGTGAATTAACTAACTAACACTGCATGAATAGAGCAATAGAAAATATTTTATTTTTCACAAATATAATAAAAAGGTGTTGGGATCATAACTTCATTTAATATTTCTATTATATAATAGATAAAATTATCCTTCAATTTCTATTTCTCACAAATGTATAAATGCCTCTCACGATTACATTTATATATTATTACTTAAGTTGAACAATGAATTGCAATCCTCTCGGTTATAAAAATTAATCGTCAAAATAGTAATATTAAAGAGCCAAAAATATATGCTTAAACTAAAACTTGCTTTTTTTAGTAAGTCCCTTTCGGTTACCCTACTTGTTATAACTAATTACTACAATATTTGCCTCTTTCGATTACAAATAAGTGTAGAATCAATTTTAACATATAAGAGTTAGATGTCACTAAATAAAAGTTAACATCTATCAATACCAAAATTAACTATGTTCTCTTCTGCCTCTTTTGATTACAGAATTAGTAAGAAGTTAATATGTAGTACGAAATAGATAGATGTTAACAAATTAAATAACACCTAACTATAAAGCAGATAAAATTTAAATGGAAAAAACTTCAGCTCAAACATGTGAAATTGAGGGAAAATATCTACTATTATATAGAAATATTAAGATATGTCATTCTCCCAACACAAAAAAAGTTACTCCATAATGGAGTTAGTACTGACATCGGAAATATTCTTGCCCATTAAATAAGAAAATAGAAAGAAATATTCAAGAGAATAATCCCCCCTATTTAATTAAAAATAGGTGCTAGGTAATTTCCAACATTATAATTTATTCGGAACTAGAAATGAAGACACTATAATAGCTAAAAGAAGAAAAGAAAGTATTGAAAGAAGCAAGGAAAAGAAGAAGCTCTTCTCTCAATTTTCCGTTGTAGTAAGAAGCTCAATGTAGTGCTATTTATAGATGGAAAAGTGTATTATGTATACTGATTTCTCACATATATTTTCCCAAGTTGGCAACTTGCATGTGCTTGTAGTTGTAAAGTTTGCTAAAATGTAATCCTCCAAATCGGCAAGTGGGCTACTTGCTTGGATGTTTTGACATGCACAAATACTTTCATCATTTGTAAAGTTGCATACACCACTTTACTTTTAACTTTTTAGCATTATAGTTCTTCTTTGCAAATTTGGAAAGTGAACTCTTTCTTCTCATTGTTCCTTTTTTTATTAGTTTAATTATTTCCTGCAAAGAAAGAAAAAATATTAGTACTAAAAATTAGGTTCCAGCTCAACTTATGCATGATATTTTTCTCTTATTAGGGTCATTTCCTCCTCATCATTCGGACAGAGGGGAACTGGAGTTGTAGTTACAGTTCGTCAGAACCAGTAGCTTCAGCCAAAACTGTTAAGAAATCCACTTAATGTGTATAAATAATTATCTAGAACTCATTAAGCTGCCTTTTCTTGAATCTAGAACCCATTATAAATTCAAATTCTAGATCCGCCTACATGAATATGCAACCTGATTGAAATATAGCTATGGCCTATGGAAGGAGGGATTGGGAGAGATTGTTAATGTGTTCGACAATAGTTTTTTTTCATTATGGTTTATAGCTGTTGATCTCCAGATGCATAAAAGTTACTCTCCAACTGTTTTCTGTATTCTTGATAATTTCCCAAACTAGTCATTTTTATCCATGTAACGGTGAGTACAAAAATCGTGTACTAGTCTTCACTCTTCATAGTTAACCATATATTTGATGTGTAATGTGTCTTATTGACATCATAGTTTAAAGAAAAGCATTTTCTCCGAGTAGAATTTCACCATACCCATGAACAAGACATAGAGTTGGGTTGTGTCATAACTGTTTGGTCCAAAAAACCATGAGATTCTCTCGAAGACGAGAATAATGGGAAGGAAAAGGCAAAAATTTATTAGAATAAAAAACTTTTTAAAGCAAATTCAGCAGTAGACCAGGTAATTCCATCCTCAGTCCTCACACCCAAATATACAAAGGCAAACAACTACTACAGCAACTAGAGTTATTTATGTCAAGCGAAATCTAAATTAACAAATTGGAGTTCCACAGAACTTTCTCATTTATCTCATAAAGCCCGCATCCTGTTTGTAAAGGAAGTTTGATTTGTAATGGATTTCTCTTGAATTTGTGGAAAATAAGTCGTGGAAGGTGACATGTGTACCTAAGGGACAAATCCTTTTTTGTAATAATATTAATTTATTACTAATAAACATCAATTATGGAATGGGAAGAGAATCAAAGTAGTACTCCAATAAAGAGATTGTAATGGAAAAATTAAGGAAAACGAAGAAAATAGAAATCGATTCTAAATCTTGAAATACTTCTACCCAAGAGTCTTTTTCTCTTCAAATTCATATCATAGCCACCATAAGGATTTGATATTGCTATATAGCGCTCGGTAGAGACAAACGGCTTGGCCTTTCCTTTGGAGAAATAATAAAAGATGAATTTTTCAGAATTAAAATTTAAGAGACGACATCATTTTCGTTTTGCTAATAGTGATATATGAATTCTTTTACTGAATTCAGATGTCGTCGGCAAGATTGTTTTAAAATATACTTTCACAAACTTTTTAACCACTGTAATTATTAATTCTAGATTACTAATTCTATGAACTACCGTAGAAATATTACCTCTCTGAAGCTCACAAAATCTAGCAAAAGTTGTTTAATTGTATCAAAAGATGGGTTGCTTTAGTAAAAAGATCTACTTATTTTGTACCACTAAGAAATTTGTTTTAGCTACATTAGCTTTTCCAAGTTCTGATTAAGACAAAAGTATTTAGCTTTCGATCCCCAGATGTAATAAGCTATTCTGATTATGCTATTCTGCTTCTATATTATCCTTTTGATAATTTCTCAAAGTTGTCATTTTTTAACCATGTAAAATTGACTGATTATCATGTTTGTTTAAGTCAGCACTAGTCTTCATAGTCCACCACTCAACCACTTATTAGATGCGCAATGTTCTGTATTATCACTAGTAAAAGGCAAAAGAATAGTCAGCTCTCTGCTCATCGCAAGGCTGTGTGGGATGTACATATTATTCGCGCTAGAAGTTGGATGTTGCCTTTGTCTTTCAATATAGGTTGGATGTACACCGGGAGGAATTGGATCTCGTCTGTTTGCATTATTCGAAGCTCCCGATAGCGCCTTCTTCAGCTCCGTCATAACCTTATCCTGCCGCGTGAGATGGCCTAGAATGATCGCATGTTACTCTTGCAGGACCCTCACCGCAGCCACGACATGCTCCTCATCAGCATCATCGGGAGTTGTCTCCCGAACCTGTCGAGGGTACTGCCTGTCAGGCACCGACGTAGCGTCATTCCCCTCATTGCGGGTGTCACTGATTGAATCCTCGAAATGAGGCTGATACACTCGAATTTCAGGGTTGTGTGTGTTGTTAACAGTATTATCTGCCTTTTTTGTGATTTTTTCTAAGACAAAATAATCAGATCACGCTAGTAAAAAAGGCAAGGATCAATTTAATTGCACAGCTGTCTAGGCCCCACAGAGGGCGCCAAACTGTTTACACGTAAAACGGTACAGTTGAATTTATACGTGGTTTATAGACAAGTGAACTAATTTTATCCTGAAATAATGCAATAATTGAAGAAATGTACAATACTTAGCCTTAAAATGTAGATAAAATAGCAGAGATGACAGTTCAGGGAACAAGGTTTTTCGGGGACAACAATGATGAGATCAAAAAGCGGAAAAGTAAGATTGTATTAAGTTTTGTATAGAATGTAGTGTAAGTTTAGCCAGAAAATTCGTGTCCTTTACAATGATAATAGGGCTCACTATTTATAGTTGTGTCTAGGGAAGGAGCTCCTGGTATCGTTCCCTTCTTTAATGTAGCCCTGAGGGTATGAAACCCCGGATTTCGTATCATTTTACTATTTTGAGGTGACGCACATGCTAGGTGGCGGGCGTGTGGGCGTGCACCGTTGGGGATTGTGACTTGGTCCGTCCCGTAGCAACTGTAAAGTTGCATATTTTGTTGAAACTATATGATACTTATGTGTTTTGGAAAGAGTTTTCTGTAAATTGGGCTGAATGGCATGTTTGGGCCTTGTGCCAGTGCTGTTTCGACCCTTAGGGGCCTTTTTCTTACTATCCTCTCACTGTTTTCGATTGAAAATCTATACTTTGTCATGGTTATACATGTTTACTGCATAACTCAGCTTTTATTACTCTGTGTTGATGCATATAAATGTTGCTTTTGGCTGAATACCCTGTTTTTTTTAGTGAGAGCCCGAGTGGCTTGAGAGGTTTATGACTGAGTGAGGCCGAGGGCCTGATTTGTGAGGATATTTATGGGATCGGGCTGCACGCCGTAACATGTTAGATATAGGCCGAGGGCCTAATTGATGTATGCCATGATTTGGCTTGATATAGCGCTTGGGCTGAAGGAGCCACTTCGGAGTCTGTACACACCCCTAGTGAGCGCAGGTACCTACTAAGTGCGAGTGCCGAGTTCCGAGTATTGAGTGACTGGGAGGCATGAAAGATGGTGAGGTATGCCCGAGGGGCTGTTTACGAGTGATTGTGAGGTATGCCCGAGGGGTTGTATACGAGTGATTGTGAGGTTTGCCCGAGAGGCTGTATATGAGTGATGTTGCCCGAGTGGCTGATTATGATTTCATTATTTTTCTCACCTTTGCATTGAGCCTTTGTTTGAAAAACTATTGAAAGATGTCTTTAAATGATTTTTCTGGAACTGGATTTAAAAGAGCTGATTTGATTCAAACCCTGGTTTTAAAAGCATGTTGTGTCCTACTGAATTTTTGTGATATGAACTTTACTTGCATTACTGCTCGTCACTATTTCTCAGTCTTTATTTACTGTTGTTGCTTATTAAGTTGGCGTACTCACGTTACTCCCTACACCTTGTGTGCAGATCCAGGTGTAGCTGGACATGGTAGCGGCTGTTGACTAGCGGTTGTAGATTTTTTTGGGGATAGCAAGGTAGATGCCGGGCGATCGCAACCCTGCTCTTCTCCCTCTTATCTTCCTTTAGTTGTATTTAACTATTTTCCAGACTATGTTAATCTCGATATTGTCAGATAAATTATAGTAGATGCTCATGACTAGTGGCACCCCGATGTCGGGATTTTCTTTTTCGCACTTTTGTTTTTATTTGAACTCATTTACGAAGGTTTTTATGTTAAATAGCCTTGAAATTTTCTTTGAAATAAAAATATCGGTTTGTTTTGGGAATGAGCCGGCTTGCCTAATTCCACGATAGGCGCTGTCACAACAGGACTAGTTTGGGTCGTGACAAGTTGGTATCAGAGCCTAGATTACATAGGTCTCACGAGTCATGAACGGGTTTAGTTGATGGTAAGCTAGTCAATGTTAATGACCGCGCGAGAGTTTATGATGAGAGCTTGAAATAAAAGATGTCTACGTTTAAATCACTGGCTAGGACCTTTGTTGGGTGTCCGTCAATGCAAGAAAGGATGAAGAAGAATGTGATGGAAGCATTAGCTGATTCACAATACGACCAGCTCGTGTATTTCAGTAAAGCTAGCGAGAGGGAATCGATTACCATTGATTCCCTCACAAAAGTGTCAAACTTCTTGAATGTGTCTACTCGACAAAAGAAGCTTGTCAGGCAATCAGTATGTGCACAGGTCACAAAGTACCCGATATGGACAGGGCACTCGGGGAGATATTGACTGGACTGAAATCTGAGATAGATTTTCTAAATAGTAGTTGTCCGAGTAAAGAAATTAAAATGGCGCAGCAAATAGTTGCAACTTGTCAAAAGTTTTTAGAAAGTGCCACTTCTTATGACCCTGAATCCACTTCATGGATGCGCCTCGCATCTGCCAAAGGCGCGGAGTCACCCACTTCTAACAAGTGGGAGGATGTTCTTGAAATGTTTCTCGGCCTTATTAATTGCTTGAGTGAAGAGACAAAATTAACTTCAAAGATTAAGAAGCTTGAGGTCATGAAAGAAGGTCTTTATCAGATTAGGGATGTTCTGATAGACAAAAGCATTGGATATAAGGAAACTCGCCACCAGGAGAGTTTAGTGCACAAGAAGTTGTGTAAAACATTGGGACATGATGTTAGTTATGATGGGGAAACTTTATTGTCTGAGTTACAACACAATCATCAATTTATCTGTTTTGTTGCAGATAGTCTAGTCAGACACTATATTTTTATCCCCGGTACAGAAGTTTTTGGAAAAAAGTACGGCGCCAGAATTTTAAAGCCTCTCATTACTATCGCCAAAATTTTAGCAAGTTACGCTGATCGTCAGAATTTCTAGCCAAATCCTGGCCACAATCAATGGTAGGATGTGATCGTGATAGATGTCATAGTGTCTTACCTATTTAAATAGTGAGTGCTAAATTATCTTGTTTCAAATCAATGGTAGGATGTGATCGTGATAGATGTCATAGTGTCTTACCTATGTAAATAGTGAGTGCTAAATTATCTTGTTTCAAATCAATACTGATTTTCATCGTCCAACAGTCAACTAAACCATTTATTTGACCCGATGTCCGCTATTGATATCAAAATTCTTAAAGAACGGCATTCTGCTATGTGAAAACTCAACCTAAGTATAAACAGAACTAAACGGTAAACGGCTTTTGTAGTGTCATATTTGATCAGAAAATTTGAAATATGCAAATTTTGAAAGCAGTGGAACTGCACTCCTTCATCTGAATATACTCGGCCACTTATTAACTCTTTCTGAGTTACATTATTAATAACAACTCTCTCAAATATGGTTTTATTTTAAGATTGTAACTAATTACATTCTAATAATTCAGTATGAGTTCTGACTTTTTTTTGTTAGAACATCACAATTTGGAGCAGATAGATTTACTATAATTCCCCATCCCCAAGTAGAATTGTGTGAAATTAGACATCATATCCAATACTCTCTTATTCAGGGGAAAAGTACTCTTATTTTTGAAATGTTACAAAAAATCAGCACTGCCCATTTAATTAATACTAACTTTTATCTCACTGAAGCTGGAATCTAGAATAAATAAACTTTCTACTTTCTAGAACGAGTAAAATAATGAATTAATTGAGGTAATACATTTGCTCACATTATATCAGAAAAATAAAACATAATTACAGCTTCTTCAGTGATGCTTGTTTTTATGAGCGGGATTCACCTCTTCATTTCCCTCAGCCAAAACTTTTAAGGCTTAAATTTCTTTGGCCATCCTCATTCCCTCTTCGGTCCGTGGTTCACTTTATTGTAGTAGATGCACACAAGCTGATCACTGAAATGCCACATAAGAAGGTTTTGTGACCCCAAATATACAAAGGCAAACAACTACTACAGCAACTAGAGTTATTTGTGTCATGCGAAATCTAAATTAACAAATTGGAGTTCCACAGAACTTTCTCATTTATCTAACAAGTACAATAAAATTACAAATATTGGCATAGATTTGTAAGGGGAACTCAACGAATTCACAACTACACCATAGTCATGCCTTGAGTGTAAAACTTTTGTTGAAGACTTGGGTAGGGGCCGCACGGACGCAGGCCTCCGCTGCCACAAATTATGACGTGGGCTCGACCAGTTGGACCGACCTTAGGTGGACACCCCTCCAAAGTGCAATGGAGGTCACCAACCTAGGCCATGGGTCTTGTTGATCGCCCATTGACCCATGGGTTTTGTTTAAGTCAGTACTAGTCTTCATAGATAGTCCACCACTTATTAGATGCGCAATGTTCTGTATTATTAGTGTGGGATGTACAGATTATTCGCGCTAGAAGTTGGATGTTGCCTTTGTCTTTCAATATAGGTTGGATGTGCACCCCCATTTCCTCTGGCCGATCTCCTGAACAGCAAGCAAAAATTTGAACACATCTTACTAACACATTTTATAGCAATCATGTTTCTACATTTTCTTGTCAAACAGTTGACAAGTTCTGAGTAGACAATTTCTTCACATCTTTCAAATGCAGTTCAAAGATGAGCTAAATCATAAGCGAAAAGGAAAGATTGTCGAAGATCTTAATTATGCTGACAACATGAATATCTAAGATCTAAGAAACAGATAAATATACAAACAAAGAACTATGTCATTTGAGCAGAAATTTTTTTTGTTTAAGAATTGGGTAAGGACAGCGCGAACACAGGCCCCACTACCACAAATTATGACGTTGGCACGACCACTTGGGTCGACCTTAGGCGGGCACCCCTCCAAAGTGCAATGGAGGCCTCCAAAGTGCAATGGAGGTCACCAACCTAGGCCATGGACCTTGTTGATCGCCAATTGACCCCGTCCAGGTAAGTATGTTTCATGTTGCTCCTTGCCCTGCTCCTATACCCCTCCAACTCCCTGTTTTTCTTTTTGCCAGCCGTTGAGGGACATGTAGTGTTCAATCTGTCCTTATATTCTCTCCGAAACTAATTTACTGCGACTATTTAGTTGCCTTGGTTATTTATTTCAATCTAAGATAAATGCTTACTCATAAACTATTTTTATATCCACATTTAGTTGAGATTTACAACTCCTTGATCGTAAAAGCCATAGCTTCCTTTCTTTCCCTCAATTTAATGAAACACGCAGATCATTAAATAACAAAGAGAGCAAATACGTAAAAGATGAAAGAAAACAGAATGAAGCTGGATGGAGATTAATTTGGAATTTAAAGAAGTTGTTTTCAACTAATCCAAACGGGCTCTATGTCCCACTTCAATACTGGAAAAACTTAACACAAAGAAGACTGAAGCTAGAATTGTAGGTGTTACTCAATTTGAGAACCCCTCCAAAAATTGGCGTATGCCACTAAGTGCAGCGCGCACACGGTATTCTTTAGTAAAAGGCAAAAGAATAGTTCGCTTTGTGCTCACTGCGTGGCTGCGTAAGTTTCACTGTTCTTCGTAGCTTCCTTTTTACATAAAACAGCATGTTTTGGAGTCCTCTTTCAGTTTCGATGTGGCACTCACTCCTTTTCCTCCATTAGGTTTTCTTGAACTCTGAGGCATCAAAGTATTGTTCTCCTCCTTCTTCACTCTCTTCACCATTCTTTCACTTAATGATATGTATGTGGCAATATACATGCATGTTTCAAGTAGAATTTAGTCTGCTTTCCTTTCCTTCATCGTTTGATTCATTTAAACTCCAATTCGCTTCATTTCTTGGTGATTGTAAAGAAATATGTATGCTCACAAACTTATAGATGAAATATCCATAACAACGATGTTGTACTACATATCGTGAAAATCCAATATAATGCAGGTTTAGTTTTTAAGCTTATTATTGTAGGAAAAATGAGTAGATAATATTGACCAAGAACAGGAAGGAAAAATACGTGTGGTGGCAAGCCACTGCTTTGAAAGCGATTTCGGCCGACTGGGTGCAAATCGTTAAGACCGGTCGCTCCCCAAAGTTCCACAACACCTCCAAACACATGCACTCGTGGTTGGAAGTTTGGAATTTGCAGAAAATAGTTGCCCAGAAATTGGTTGAAGAAAAAAAGAAGATGAAGGTGTTTTTTTCTATGTTTGAAAACTCCACAAGATAACTCCTAATATAGATAAGATGCTAGAGCTCTTACAAGAAGGAGAATTAAATTGGGGTTTATGAAAATAAAAGAGTTGTTACGGAATTCAAGTAGCAGTTACCACTTGAAACTCTTTGGAAGAGTTTTTGGAGCGTGATGTTCACATAGTAGATCATATTCCTCGGGGGGGGGGGGGGGGGGGGTGGATTTTAATATGAGTTCATAGTTCATGGGATTTATGTGAAATACCCAATAATTTAGGTATGAAACTCTCAAAATGGTAATAATATTTGGCGTTTTTAACCTATTCACTCTAATAGCATGTTCGTTCGTGCTTCTTGTTTGCCAAAAGTGCTTCTTCTTTCTTTTTTTTCTTTTTTTTTTTTTGTCAAAAGTGCCTTTTTCTCAAAGTTAAGGTGTTTGTCAAAGCCTTTAGAAGAGAAAAAAAAACTTTTGATTAGAAGCATAAATAGTTTTTGAGAAGCAGAAAAAATAACTTCTCCCTAAAAGTACTTTTTGAGAAAGATACGCTTCGAAGTACTTTTTAAAAGCTTGGCATAAATACTAATTATTGTTCAAAAGTGCTTTTCAGATTGATTAGTCAAACACAAACTGCTCTCACCAAAAATACTTTTTTGAAAGACACTTTTGAGAAAATTCACTTATCAAAATAAGCTGATTTAGAAGTACGGCCAAATATGCTATAAATCATACTTATATTTTGATTATAATATTAGGTGTGCAAGCTTATTTTTGTTGATTTGTTTCTTAATGGTTTTATAGGAAACTAGTTAACTTGCTCGCGCTACGCACGATCATATAAATTCATTCCAAATACAATATAATACCCAAAGTTAAAAATAAAACAAATAATAGGAAAGATATATACACACAATTTTTTTTTTAAAGATAAAGCATTAAATATAACGAAAGTTATTCCAACATTTCATTATATAAAGAGCAAAATATGTAATGTTTCTAGCAAAAGAAATATGTAACGTTCGGTGCTGGAATTGGCTTTTATGAGGCTCTCATCCTGGACTTAAAAGTCTCATGTATATGGGAGGCTGTGGTCCGCAGAAAGACCGTTCATAAAGCCCGCATCCTGTTTGTAAAGGAAGTTTGATTTGTAATGGATTTCTCTTGAATTTGTGGAAAATAAGTCGTGGATGGTGACATGTGTACCTAAGGGACAAACCATTTTTTGTAATAATATTAATTTATTACTAATAAACATCAATTATGGAATGGGAAGAGAATCAAAGTATTTGATAATTTATGCGTCTTTTGTTTTGATGATTTGACAAATTTCATCAGAGAACCAAATAAGGAGTCTGATACAATTAGTTCCCTTGCGTTCAGAGTAACTAGTCAGATGTCTGGTTCAATTCTCAATGAAATCAGATAAGGGAACATCAAAGGGAACAGATAGTGATCAGTTCCCCTGGTCGTTGTGCAGTCAACTCTACAGTTGTAAAAGTTATTGCACTGTACTGTCTGGCAGGCTGCTGCACTGTACCATCTGGCAGTGGTATAGCACTGCAGTAACTTGCTAAGACCAAACTAAAGAACACTTTATTGCATCATCCTTGATGACATCACACACACATATTATCAACATGAGGCAAGGGATTTCATCTCCCTAACACTTGCAAATCAAAAGATAATATTCTCTCAAGTGCTAGCCACCACCTCTCTCAAGAACAACACTACCTCTCTCAAGAACAAAGCTGCTGCAACCTCAAGGACCAGATCCAAAGATTGAAGATATCTTAATTCCTTAGGTTTGTTGAGTCTTTATTATTTTATTCTTCATTTGTAATCCTACACTACTTTCAAGAAGTGTCTTTGTAGGACAAATTTAAACCACTTTTTGGTTTAGTTTCGTGACTAGAGTTAGTCAAGGTTTGTTACTTTGTGATAGAGTTATTGTGAAGGGCTTACAATAGAGTTATTGTAAGGGGTGAGAGATTAAGAATTTAATTCCTAGATTTCAATAGGTTGTAATCTGAAGTTTGCTCGGTTTAGTGGAGTTGAAATCCTACTAGGTTAGGCCTTGGTTATTAATCCCTTGAGCAAGGAGTTTTTCACGTAAATATCACCTGTTCTTTATTTACTGCCGATTTATTGTGGGAACAGATAGAGAACCCGGTTCCCTATACTGTTTGGTTTTACAGTCTTACTTACTGTGGGAACTAATAGAGAACATGGTTCTCTATACAGTTAGGTGGACTCTTAGTTTCTATCAATTGGTATTAGAGCAGGTTCTTTCTAAAAGGTTACACCTAGAAAGGATCCTCATCATGGCTGCTCCACCAAACTTCGGGAAAGGACAATCAACCTATAGACCCCCCAGATTCAACGACCAATACTATGGTTGGTGGAAAACAAGAATGCGTGACTTTATTATGGGTGAAGACTCCATGCTTTGGGACGTGATTTGTGATGGTCCCTTTTTCCCTATGAAGGCTGTTGGAGAGGAAACAAAGACTGTTCCAAAGACAAGAAAAGAATACAATGGTGCTGACCGAAAAGCCGTTGAGAAGAACTTCAAAGAAGATTCTTGTCTGTGGTATTGGACCATACGAGTATAATTGTATCTCGACATGTGAATCAGCCAAGAAAATCTGGGAAGCTCTTCAAACGGCTCATGAAGGGACTACTCAGGTAAAGTAGTCCAAAATATATGCTTACAACTGAGTATGAACTCTTTAAAATGAAAGAAGATGAGTCCATTCAAGAGATGCATACCCGCTTCACCTCCATAATCAATGAGCTTCATTCACTTGGTGAAATCATTCCAACCAACAAGCTGGTCCGAAAGATACTCAGTGTTCTACCAGGTTCCTGGGAGAGCAAGGTTACTGTTATCACTGAAGCCAAAGACATGCAGAAGCTGACTATTGACAAGCTTATTGAAAATCTCAAAACTTATGAGATGAAGAGAAAGAAGGATCTTGAAAGAAAAGAGCCCAGGAAGGAGAAGAACCTGATTCTCAAGGCTGCCAATAAGGATTCAAGTAGTGATGAATCTGACATGGAGTATCTCACTCGAAAATTCCAAAAGATAATTCGAAAAAATGGTGGGATTCCAAAGAAAGGAAGTTCCAATAGGAATTTCAAAGGAAATGATTGCTGTCATAAGTGTGGAAAGTCTGGACACTTCATTAAAGAATGTCCTCTTCATAATCAGGATCATTACAAAAACAACACTGATAAGGCGGCTAAGAGGAACCAGGTCCCTGACAAGAAGTTCAAAAGAAGAGATGCAGCTGACAACATGGTGAAGCAAGCTTTGGCTGACTGGGGAGATTCCTCCAGTGAATCTGAAGGTGAAGATGACCAAGGAGATACATCTATGATTGTTGCTGACAATGGATCTTCAGAATATGAGTCAATCTTTGCACTCATGGCCAAATGTGATGATGATGAGGATAAGGAGGAAGATGAGATAAGTTTTCTTGATGTTCAAAGAAATTTGAAAACTTACTCTAAGAAAATATTGATGTCCTTAGCAAATGTGTTGATTGATGCCTATCATAGCCTCATTAATGAGAAAAATACTTTAATAGAATAAATTGGTGACATAGAACAAGAGAGAGATGATATAGTAGTTTCCATTGTAGACTTGAAGGAACAAGTGGAAGAAGTAACTAGAAAAAATAACTTGTTGAAAAACCAAATGAAAAAATGGATGGACAACACTTAGGTAAAGAAGTGGCTAGTGAGGCTCAACTTGAGCATGAGAGTGAGCTTAAGAAAGTTAAAACAAGTCTTGTTGCTGAACTTGAAAAGAATAGACAACTTCAGGAGGATTTGAAAAGGGTTAAAAATGATCTTGATAAGTCACTTAAATATACATGGTCCTCTGATGTAATAACGTCTATGTACAAAAGTAATGGTGGAAACAAGCAAGGAATCAGGTTCCAAAAGGCTAAAACCTCCTATAATCCCCATAGCAAGTATGTAACTATGGCTGATAATTGGTTGTGTACTCACTGTGGTCAAACAGGTCATTACAAGGACTCTTGTAAAACTAAAATTCATTCTTTGCAGAAAAATAAAGTTTTTGTTGAAAATAGGCCTATTGTTGAGGAACCTAGTTCCCTGAAAATAAAATATGTGTTGCATGCATGGGGGTAATGACCAGACCGGTCGTTTTGAGTATCACAATCCCGTTCCCCCATTTACTGCTCAATTTATGCCTTACAGTTGATTTATGACTTATCGGATTAGTTAGTTAGGGTCTGTAACGACCCGGCCAGTCGTTTCGAGTGTTACAGCCATGTTTCCCCCATTTCTGCTTCTTTATGTGTTATTTAGCTGTATTGTGTTGTATCGGGTTGGTTGGTTCGAGTCCGGAGTGGTTTCGAAGTGGAATGGGACACTTAGTCTCTAAAGTAGAAGCTTAAGTTAAAAAAGTCAATCAGATATTGACCTATGTGTAAACAAACTCAGAGTTGAATTTTTATGGTTCTGTTAGCTCCGTTAGGTGATTTTGGACTTAGGAGTGCGTCTGGAATGTGATTTGGAGGCCCGTAGTGGAATTAGGCTCGAATTGGCGAATTGGAAATTTGGCGATTTTCGGTCGGCAGTGAAAAATTTGATATCGGAGTCGGAATGGATTTTTGGAAGTTGGAGTAGGTTCATGGTGTCATTTGTGATGTGTGTGTAAAATTTGAGGTCATTCGGATGTGGTTTGGTAAGTTTCAGTGTTGTTTGTGTAATTCGAAAGATTTGAAGTTCTTAGACTTGAATCCAAGGATAATTTGGTGTTTTTATGTTGTTTAGAGTGATTCGAAGGTTCGACTAAGTTTGTATGTTGATATATGACTTGTTGGTATTTTTGGTTGAGGTCCCGAGGGCCTCGGGCGTGTTTCGGATGGTCGACAGATTGGTTTTTGGTCTTTGAGAGCTGTTGGTGTGAATTCTGCTAGTGTTTCCGCACCTGCGAAAGGGGAGTCGCAGGTGCGAAGCCACATGTGCGCTTGGGAAGTTCGCAGGTGCGGTCAGTGCTGAGCTAGGCAAGATGTGCAGGTGTGAGAAGTCTGTCGCATCTGCAAGCCCGCAGGTGCGGAGGCTGAAGAATTAAGTGAGTTTCGCAGGTGCGGCGATTTGAGCGCAGGTGCGGCGATTTGACCGTAGGTGCGGTCCCGCATGCGCGAAAAATTGGCCGCAGGTGCAAAAAGCCTGGGCAGATAGTATAAATTGCACACTTCGCGAATTTTGGTCCTTTCATCACCATTTTCAGCCGGTTTTGAAACTTTTGGGAGTGATTTTGAAGAGGGATTGAAGGGGATATTAGTGAGGTAAGTTGCTTGAGCCCTAATACTCGTATATATGGTGATTTCCCGTTGCTTAATCATGTAATTAGTGGAAATTAGGAGTGAAAATGAGGGGTTAAGGCTTGGGATTTTAGAGAGTTTGATTTAAGGATTTGAGGGACCAAATGAGGTCGGATTTTGATAAATTTTATATGTATGGACTCGTGAGTGAATGGGCTTTCTACTTTTGTAAATTTTGTCAGATTTCGAGACGTGGGCCCGGGTTTGAGCCGATTTCGGGATTTTTGTCTAATTTGATAGTTTTCTTGTGGAATTCATTCCATTAGCGTATATTGATGGTATTGTACTGATTGTGAATAGATTCGGAGCATTTAGAGGCCGAGTCGAAAGGCAAGAGCATCGCGGGGTAGAGATTTCACCTCTTTGAGGTAAGTAATGATTGTAAATCTAGCCCTGAGGGTATGAAACCCCATATTTCATATCATTTTACTATTTTGAGGTGACGCACATGCTAGGTGGAGGGCGTGTGGGCGTGCACCGTTGGGGATTATGACTTGGTCCTTCCCGTAGCAATTGTAAAGTTGCATATTTTGTTGAAACTATATGATAGTTATGTGTTTTAGAAAGAATTTTCTGTAAATTGGGCTGAATGCCATGTTTGGGCCTTGTGCCAGTGCTGTTTGGACCCTTAGGGGCCTTTTTCTTACTATCCTCTCACTGTTTTCGATTGAAAATCTATACTTTGTCATGGTTATACCTATTTACTGCATAACTCAGCTTTTATTACTCTGTTTTGATGCATATAAATCTTGTTTTTGGCTGAATACCCTGTTTTACTGAGAGCCCGAGTGGCTTGAGAGGTTTATGACTGAGTGAGGCCGAGGGCCTGATTTGTGAGGATATTTATGGGATCAGGCTGCACGCCGCAACATGTTAGATATAGGCCAAGGGCCTGATTGATTTATGCCATGATTTGGCTTGATATAGCTCTTGGGCTGAAGGAGCCACTCCGGAGTCTGTACACACCCCAGTGAGCGCAGGTACCTACTAAGTGCGAGTGCCGAGTGCCGAGTTTCGAGTGCTAAGTGACTGGGAGACATGAGAGATGGTGAGGTATGCCCGAGAGGCTGTTTACAAGTGATTGTGAGGTATGCCCGAGGGACTGTATACGAGTGATTATGAGGTTTGCCCGAGGGGCTGTATATGAGTGATGTTGCCTGAGTGGATGATTATGATTTCATTATTTTTCTCATCTTTGCATTGAGCCTTTGTTTGAAAAACTGTTGAAAGATGTCTTTAAATGATTTTTCTGGAACTGGATTTAAAAGAGCTGATTTGATTCAAACCCTGGTTTTAAAAGCATGTTGTGTCCTACTGAATTTTTGTGATATGAACTTTACTTGCATTACTGCTCGTCACTACTTCTCAGTCTTTATTTACTGTTGTTGCTTACTGAGTTGGCGAACTCACGTTACTCCCTGCACCTTTTGTGCAGATCCAGGTGTAGCTGGACACGGTAGCGGCTGTTGACTAGCGGTTGTAGATTTTCTCGGGGATAGCAAGGTAGCTGCCTGGCGATCGCAACCCTGCTCTTCTCCCTCTTATCTTCCTTTAGTTGTATTTAGCTATTTTCCAGACTATGTTAGTCTCGATATTGTCAGACAAATTATAGTAGATTCTCATGACTAGTGACACCCCGATGTAGTAGATGCTCATGACTAGTGACACCCTGATGTCGGGCTTTTCTTTTCCGCACTTTTGTTTTGATTTGAACTCCTTTACGAAGGTTTTTATGTTAAATAACCTTGAAATTTTCTTTGAAATGAAAATATCGGTTTGTTTTGGGAATGAGTCGGCTTGCCTAGTTCCACGATAGGCGCCATCACGACAGGGCTAGTTTGGGTCGTGACAAGTTGGTATCAGAGCCTAGGTTACATAGGTCTCACTAGTCATGAGCGGGTTTAGTAGAGTCTTGCGGATCGGTATTGAGATGTCTGTACTTATCTACGAGAGGTTGCAGAACCCTTAGGAAACTCCACATTCTTGAATTCTTGTTGTGCGAATCTGTTGATTCTAGTAACTAAACATCTGTTGTTTCATTCTCTCACAGATGGTGAGGACTAGTACTACAGGTCAGGAGGGCCAGCCACCAGTACCACCAGCCAGGGCCACGAGAGGCCGAGGCCGCGGTAGAGGCCATGGTAGCAGCAGAGATGCAGCCCACACCGTAGCTGGGGCAGTACCTGCAGATCTACCAGTTGCCCCAGATCAGGACCAGATTCCAGTTGATGCACCAGCTCAGGCACCACCTATGCCTATTGTGATTCCAGGCCTTCAGGAGGCCCTAACTTAGATTCTGACAGCGTGTACTGGCCTTGCTCAGGCGGTCTCTATCTCGACGGTCGCATCCACTTCTCAGGCCGGGGGAGGAACAGACACTCAGACTCTCATCGCTCGCACACCCGAGCAGGTTGTTCAGGGACTCCAGACATAGGGGCACCACTAGCCCAGCCGGTTACAACTGCACAGGATTATGTGGTTCCTGCTATGCCTGAGGATGATCAGCGTAGGTTGGAGAGGTTTGGGAGGCTCCAGCCGCCACCTTTCAGTGGCACAGAGAGAGAGGATGCTTAGGACTTCTTGGATAAGTGTCAGAGGATACTCCGTACTGCTGGTATTCTAGAGACTTGTGGAGTCTCATTCATTACTTTTTAGTTTTTCGGGGCTACACTCAGATGGTGGGAGACTTACGATAGGTGTAGGACTGTTGGCGTAGCACCCCTTACTTGGCAACAGTTCTCCGTGATCTTTTTGGAGAAGTTCGTGCCTCGGTCCCGCAGAGAGGAGCTGCGCAGACAGTTTGAGCGGCTTCGCCAGGGTGATATGTCTATGACGCAGTATGAGATGCAATTCTCGGAGTTGGCCCGTCATGCTATCTGGTTGGTTCTCGTGGACAGGGAGAGGATCATGAGGTTTATTGATGGTCTCACTTTTTAGCTATAGTTGCTTATGACCAGAGAGAGGGTCTCAGGTGCTACCTTTGATGAGGTTGTCGACATTGCTCGACAGATTGAGATGGTTCGCGGTCAGGAGAGGGTTGAGAGGGAGGCCAAGAGGCCTCGTGGTCAGGGCGGATTCAGCGGTGCTCCTTTTGGGGGTCAGTTCCAGCACGGTAGAGGTCGTTATTTCAAACACGCTCAGTCAGCTCGGCCATTTCACCGGGTACATCATCTGGCCATGGTTCTCATAGTTCTCATCAGGGCCACTCATCACTCGGTGCCCTTCCAGCTCAGAGTTTGTCCCGTGCTCCATCCGTTCAGGGCTCTTCTATGCCAGGTTCTTCTACCAGTTATCCCGGTGCTCAAGGCTCCTTTCAGTTCCCGCCACCAGCACTAGAGAGTTGTTTTGAGTGTGGGGAGTTTGGCATATGTGAAGGCAGTGTCCTCGTCGTTGTGGAGGTCTATCTCAACAAAGGAGTCAGTTTTCGACTTCAGCACCAGTTACTTCACCACCCGCCCAGTCAGCTCGGGGTGGAGGTCAGTCAGCTAGGGGTCGCCCTAGAGGGGGAGGCAGATCAGGGGGTGGTCAGGCCCGTTTTTATGCCCTCCCTGCTAGACCAGATGCTATTGCTTTAGAGATGCCTCTGTATTATCTTACCCTGGTTCCACATATTCATATGTTTTCTAGTATTTTGCCCATTTTCTGGATATGCCCCATGAGTATTTAGTTTCATCTGTTCATGTATCTACTTATGTGGGTGATACTATTGTTGTGGACCGCGTATATCAGTCATGTGTGGTGACTATTGGGGGTCTGGACACCCAAGTGGACCTTTTACTGCTCAGTATGGTTGACTTTGATGTGATATTAGGTATGGATTGGTTATCTTCATGTCATGTTGTTCTAGATTATCACGCAAAGACCGTGACATTGGCGATGCCGGGATTTCCGAGGGTTGAGTGGAGTGGTTCTGTAGATTATGTACCAAGTAGGGTGATTTCATATTTGAAGGCTCAGCGTATGGTTGAGAAGGGTTGCCTATCTTATTTGGCTTTTGTGAGGGATGTTAGTGCAGAGACTCCTGCCATTGATTCTGTTCTGGTGGTACGTGATTTTCCGGATGTGTTTCCTGCAGACCTGTCGGGCATGCCGCATGACAGGGATATTGACTTTGGTATTGATTTGGTGCTTGGCACTCAGCCCATTTCTATTCCACCGTATCGTATGGCACTGGCAGAGTTGAAGAAGTTGAAAGAACAACTCCAGGAACTCCTTAATAAGGGGTTTATTCGGCCTAGTGTGTCACCTTGGGGTGCAGCAGTTCTATTTGTGAAGAAGAAGGATGGTTCTATGAGAATGTGCATTGATTACAGGTAGTTGAACAAGGTCACAGTCAAGAACAAGTATCCTTTGCCTCGCATTGATGATTTATTTGACCAGCTTCAGGGAGCGAGGGTGTTCTCCAAGATTGATTTGAGGTCCGTTTATCATCAACTGAAGATTTGGGATTCAGATATTCTTAAGACAACTTTTAGGACCCGTTATGGCCATTATGAGTTCTTGGTGATATCTTTTGGGCTGACCAATGCCCCAACAGCATTCATGCATTTGATGAATAGTGTATTCCAGCCCTATTTGGACTCATTCATTGTTGTATTCATTGATGACATCCTGGTGTACTCTTGTAGCCAAGAGGAGTACGCTCAGCATTTGAGGATTGTATTACAGAGATTGAGGGAGGAGAAGCTTTATGCAAGGTTCTCCAAGTGTGAGTTATGGCTCAATTCGATAGATTTCTTGGGACACGTGGTATCCAGTGAGGGTATTCAGGTGGATCCAAAGAAGATAGAGGCGGTGCAGAGTTGGCCTAGACTGTCCTCAGCCACGGAGATCAGGAGCTTCCTTGGTCTAGAGGGTTATTACCGTCGCTTTGTGGAAGGATTTTCATCTATTGCTTTGCCCTTGACCAAATTGACCCAAAAGGGTGCTTCATTCAGGTGGTCAGACGAGTGTGAGGAGAGCTTTTAGAAGCTCAAGACTGCCTTGACCACAGCTCCAGTGTTAGATCTGCCATCAGCTTCAGGTTCTTACACCTTGTATTGTGATGCCTCGAGGATAGGCATTGGTTGTGTTCTGATGTAGGAGGGTAGGGTGATTGCATATGCCTTGCGCCAGTTGAAGACCCATGAGAAGAACTATCATGTCCATGATCTTGATTTAGCAGCCATTGTTCACGCCTTGAAGATTTGGCGCCATTATTTGTATGGGGTTCATTGCGAGATCTATACTGATCACCGGAGTCTGCAACATCTGTTTAAGCAGAAGGATCTTAATTTGCGTAAGTGGAGATGGTTGGATCTTCTTAAGGACTATGATATCACTATTTTGTACCATCCGAAAAAGGCCAATGTGGTGGCCGACGCTTTGAGTCGCCGGGCGGAGAGTTTGGGGAGTTTAGCATATCCTCCAGCAACAGAGAGACCTTTGGCATTGGATGTCCAGGCCTTAGCGAGACAGCTTGTGAGATTGGATATTTCAGAGCCGAGTCGAGTGTTGGCTTACATGCTCTCCAAATCTTCTCTTTACGACCGTATCAGGGAGCGCCAGTATGATGACCCTCACTTGTTCATTCTTTAGGACAGGGTTCGGAGAGGTGATGCTAGGGATGTGACTATTGGTGATGATGGTGTGTTGAGGATGCAGGGCTGGATATGTGTGCCTAATGTAGATGGGCTTCGGGAGTTGATTCTTGAGAAGGCCCACAGCTCGCGGTATTCCATCCATCTGGGTGCCGCGAAGATGTACCAGGATTTGAGACAACACTATTGGTGGAGGGGATGAAGAAGGATATAGTTAGGTTTGTAGCTCGGTGTCTCAACTGTCAGCAGGTTAAGTATGAGCATTAGAGACCGGGTGGCTTGCTTCAGAGATTAGAGATCCAGAGTGGAAGTGGGAGCGGATCACCATGGACTTTATAGTTGGGCTCCCACAGACTTCGGGAAGTTCGATGCTATTTGGGTGATTGTGGATCGGCTGACCAAGTCCGCGCACTTCATTCCAGTTGGTACTACTTACACTTCAGAGCGGTTGGCTGAGATTTACATCCGAGAGATTGTTCGCCTTCATGGTGTCCCAGTTTCCATCATTTCAGATAGAGGTACTCAGTTCACATCGTAGTTTTGGAGGGCCGTGCAGCGAGAGTTGGGTACTCAGGTTGAGTTGAGCACCGGCTTTTCACCCTCAGACGGACGGGCAGTCCGAGCGCACTATTCAGATATTGGAGGACATGTTGCGTGCTTGTGTCATTGACCTTGGGGGTTCATGGGACCAGTTTCTGCCACTCACGGAGTTTGCAAATAACAACAGTTATCAGTCGAGTATTCAGATAGCTCCGTACGAGGCTTTATATGGGAGGAGGTGTAGATCTCTAGTTGGATGGTTTAAGCCGGGTGAGGCTAGGCTCTTGGGTACAGACTTGGTACAGGATGCATTAGATAAGGTGAAATTAATTCAGGAGCGGCTTCGCACGGCGCAGTCTAGGCAGAAGAGCTATGCAGACAAGAATGTCTGTGATGTATCTTTCATGGTTGGGGAGAAGGTTTTGCTGAAGGTATCACCCATGAAGGGTGTCATGAGGTTTGGGAAGAGGGGCAAGTTGAACCCCCTGTTCATTGGGCCTTTTGAGGTGCTTCAGAGGATAGGGGAGGTGGCTTGTAAGCTTGGCTTGTCACCCAGCTTGTCGATTGTGCACCCAGTGTTTCATGTTTCCATGCTCCGGAAGTATATTGGAGATCCGTCCCATGTTTTGGACTTCAACACGATTCAGTTAGAGGGTGATATGACTTATGATGTGGAGCCGGTGGCTATTTTGGATCGGCAGGTTCGGAAGTTGAGGTCAAAGGACATAACTTCGGTGAAGGTGCAGTGGAAAGGTCAGCCTGTGAAGGAGGCCACCTGGGAGACCAAGCGGGAGATGCGGAGCAGATATCCACACATATTCGAGACTCCAGGATGTAACGACTTGGCTGGTCGTTTCGAGAGTTATAGCCCTGTTTCCCCTATTTCTGCTTCTTTATGTGTTATTTAGCTGTATTGTGTTGTATCTGGTTGGTTGGTTCGGGTCCGGAGTGATTTCGGAGTGGAATGGGACACTTAGTTTCTAAAGTAGAAGCTTAAGTTGAAAAAGTCAACCTGATGTTCACTTATGTGTAAACGATTTCATATTTGAATTTTTATGGTTCTGTTAGCTTCGTTAGGTGATTTTGGACTTAGGAGTGCGTCCGCAATGTGATTTGGAGGTCCGTAGTGGAATTAGGCTTGAATTGGCGAATTGGAAATTTGGCAATTTTCGGTCGGCAGTGGAAAATTTGATATCGGGGTCGGAATGGATTTCCAGAAGTTGGAGTAGGTTCGTGGTGTCATTTGTGACGTGTGTGCAAAATTCGAGGTCATTCGGATGTGGTTTGGTAAGTTTCGGCGTTGTTTGTGGAATTCGGAAGATTTGAAGTTCTTAGGCTTGAATGCGAGGGTAATTTGGTATTTTTATATTGTTTGGAGTGATTCGAAGGTTCGATTAAGTTTGTATGTTGATATATGACTTGTTGGTATTTTTGGTTGAGGTCCCGAGGGCCTCGGGCATGTTTCGAATGGTCGACGGATTGGTTTTTGGTGTTTGGGAGTTGCTGGTGTGAATTCTGCTGGTGTTTCCGCACCTGCGGAAGGGGAGTCGCAGGTGCGAAGCCGTAGGAGCGCTTGGGAAGTTCGCAGATGCGGACAGTGCTGGGCTAGGCAGGATGCGCAAGTGCGAGAAGTTTGACGCATCTGCGAGCCCGCAGGTGCAAGGCCTGGGCGCAGGTGCGAAGGCTGAAGAATTAAGTGAGTTTCGCAGATGCGGCGATTTGACCGCAGGTGCGGTCCCGTAGGCACAAAGAATTGGCCGAAGGTGCAAAAAGCCTAGGCAGATAGTATAAATTGCACATTTTGCAAATTTTGGTCCATTCTTCACCATTTTCAGTCGGTTTTGAAGCTTTTGGGAGTGATTTTGATGAGGGATTCAAAGGGATATCAGTGAGGTAAGTTGCTTGAGCCCTAATACTCGTATATATGGTGATTTCCCATTTCTTAATCATGTAATTAGTGGAAATTAGCGTTGAAAATGAGGGGTTAGGGCTTGGGATATTGGAGAGTTTGATTTAAGGATTTGAGGGACCAAATGAGGTCGGATTTTGATAAATTTCATATGTATGGACTCGTGAGTGAATGGGCTTTTTAGTTTTGTAAATTTTGTCGGATTTCGAGACGTGGGCCCGGGGGCCGGGTTTGAGCCGATTTCGGGATTTTGGTCTAATTTGATAGTTTTTCATGTGGAATTCATTCCATTAGCGTATATTGATGGTATTGTACTGATTGTGAATAGATTCGGAGCATTTGGAGGCCGAGTCGAGAGGCAAGAGCATCGCAAGGTAGATATTTGACCGCTTTGAGGTAAGTAACGATTGTAAATCTAGTCCTGAGGGTATAAAACCCCGGATTTCGTATCATTTTACTATTTTAAGGTGACGCACATGCTAGGTGACGGGCGTGTGGGCATGCACCGTTGGGGATTGTGACTTGGCCCGTCCCGTAGCAACTGTAAAGTTGCATATTTTGTTGAAACTATATGATACTTATGTGTTTTAGAAAGAGTTTTCTTTAAATTGGGCTGAATGCCATGTTTGGGTCTTGTGCCAGTGCTGTTTGGACCCTTAGAGGCATTTTCTTACTATCCTCTCATTGTTTTCGATTGAAAATCTATACTCAGTCATGGTTATACTTGTTTACCGCATAACTCATTTTTTATTCCTCTATTTTGATGCATATAAATGTTGTTTTGGGCTGAATACCCTATTTTACTGAGAGCCCGAGTGGCTTGAGGGGTTTATGACTGAGTGAGGCCGGGGGCCTGATTTATGAGGATATTTATGGGATCGGGTTGTACGCCGCAGCATGTTTGATATAGGCCGAGGGCCTGATTAATATATGCCATGATTTGGCTTGATTTAGCGCTTGGGCTGAAGGAGCCCCTCCGGAGTCTATACACACCCCAAGTGAGCGCAGGTACCTACTGAGTGCGAGTGTCGAGTGCTGAGTGACTAGGAGGCATGAGAGATGGTGAGGTATGCCCGAGGGGCTGTTTACGAGTGATTGTGAGGTATGCCCGAGGGGCTGTATACGAGTGATTGTGAGGTTTGCCCAAGAGGCTGTATATGAGTGATGTTGCCCGAGTGGCTGATTATGATTTCATTATTTTTCTCACCTTTGCATTGAGCCTTTGTTTGGAAAACTATTGAAAGATATATTTAAATGATTTTTCTGGAACTGGATTTAAAAGAGCTGATTTGATTTAAACCCTGGTTTTAAAAGCATGTTGTGTCCTACTGAATTTTTGTGAAATGAACTTTACTTGCATTACTGCTCATCACCACTTCTCAGTCTTTATTTACTGTTGTTGCTTACAGAGTTGGCGCACTCACGTTACTCCTTGCACCTTATGTGCAGATCCAGGTGTAGCTGGACACGGTAGCGGCTGTTGACTATTCTGGTTGCAGATTTTCTCGGGGATAGCAAGGTAGCTGCCTGGCGATCGCAACCTTGCTATTCTCCCTCTTATCTTCCTTTAGTTGTATTTAGCTATTTTTTAGACTATGTTAGTCTCGATATTGTCAGACAAATTGTAGTAGATGCTCATGACTAGTGACACCCCGATGTGAGGCTTTTCTTTTCCGTACTTTTGTTTTGATTTGAACTCCTTTACGAAGGTTTTTATGTTAAATAGCCTTGAAATTTTCTTTGAAATAAAAATATCAGTTTGTTTTGGGAATAAGTCGGCTTGCCTAGTTCCACGATAGGCGCCATCACGACAGGGCTAGTTTGGGTCGTGACAGGGTCCGGAAGGATTTCGGAGTAAAATTAGACATTTAGTCTCATAATTGAAAACTTAAGTTGGAAAAGTTGACTGAATATTCACTTATGTGTAAATGACCTCGGAATTAAATTCTCATGATTTCAATAGCTCCGTGTGGTTATTTTGGACTTAGAAGCGTGTCCGAAAAATTATTTAAAGGTACGTAGTAGAATTAGGCTTGAAATGGCGAAAGTTGAAGTTTTGAAAAGTTTGACCGGGGGGTTAACTTTTTGATATCGGGGTCGGAATCTGATTCCGGAAATTGGTATATGTCTGTTATGGCATTTATGATTTGTGCGCAAAATTTGAGGTCAATCGGACTTGATTCGATAGGTTTCGGCATCGAATGTAGAAGCGGGAAATTTCATAATAGACTAAAGTCACGTGAGTTCGCACAAGACCTAATTTCAAATGAGCATAACTCTCAGGATATGAAATGTTATGGTGTATTACCTATCAAATGAATGATCTTCGAGTCTAGTTTCTAACGCTTCAAACCGTTCTTCATTTGGACATTCCTACAAGAAGTTATGACCAAATTACCAAAGGCTGGAAAAATACGATTCTGCGATCTCAGAACCATTATGCGATCGCAGAAGTAGTTATGCGACCGCAAAATGGTCGCAGACCTGTCCAGTGAAGCCCATTTCTGGGCATCGATTTTGCGGTACATTTTTCAACCCACATACTCATTCTGCGGTCCATTATGCGACCGCATACTTGCTTTCGGAGGACTAATTTTTCTATTTTCATTACCCGACCCCATTTTGATAAATAGGCTTTGGGACTCATTTTGGAGCAAAAATCTGACATTTTTAGAGAGAAGGGGGAGTGTTTTAGAGAGAGGAAGAAGCTCAAGTGCTTTGTTCATCAAGATCTTGTTCAAGCTTTGAAATCCAACAAAGAAATATCACAAGATCTTCACCCAAGAGGTAAGGTTTTAACCCCTAGTCTGCAATTTCGAGTTTGGGTAAAGATTGGGTTAAAAATGGTAAAAATATTCAATGACTTTAATGGAAGATTTAAGGGTCGAGTTGATGTCGGAATTTGGTGAAATCTGTATGGTTGGACTCGGGGTTGGATGAGCTTTCATATTTTGTAACTTTTATCGGGTTCCGAGACGTGGGCCCTACGGGCGACTTTTGAGTTAATTTCGGATTTTATTAAAAAAATTAGTATTTTCTTATGGAATTAATTACAATAATTAGTATTGATTGAATCGAATTAATTGTGGCTAGATACGAGGCTTTCGGAGACCAATTCTCGTGGCAAGGGCATAACGGAATAAAATATTACACGGGTTAAGGTAAGTAACTCTTCTAATCTTAGAGTTGAGGGTATGGACCCTGAATATATGTATTATGTGAATTGTTTGGAGGTGACGCACATGCTAGGTGACGGGCGTGTGGGCGTGCACTATGAAAATTGTGACATAATTGTTTCCGTGGAATTTTGTAGTCAAATAATCTTGGCATTTTCTATATAGTTTTATGTCCTAAAGAAATTGAGCTAAGAATCATATTAAAAATCATGTTGAGGCTATGTGCCAGTATTATTGGGACCCACATAGGTCATATTGCTCTAAATTATTTGTTTAAATTGAAGATTCATACTCAGTCATATTCATTTCATTACATATCATATCTCAGTCTCTGTTGCTATTTATTGATTCATTATATCATCATTTTGGGCTAATTTCATGACATTCTGAGCCCGAGAGACTGGAGAGATTGATGACTGAGTGAGGCCGAGGGCCTGATTGTGAGGATAATTATGGGATCGGGTTGCACGTCGCAACAGGCTAGATTGGCTTATTATAGCACGTGAGTTATCTGTGCAGCATGTGAGTTATCCGTGCAGATTTAGATATTATTATAGCATGTGAGTTATCCGTGCAACACGTGAGTTGTCCGTGCGGATCCATATATTGATATTATAGCACATGAGTTGTCCGTGCATCACGTGAGTTGTCCGTGCAGATTATAGCACTTGGGCTGAAGGAGCCCCTCCGGAGTCTGTACACACCCCCAGTGAGTACAAGTACCTACTGAGTGCGAGTGCCGAGTGCGAGTGCCGAGTGATTTGGGAGAGTTGAGTGACAATGAGGCATGAGTGACTGAGAGACAGGGAGGACTGAGTGAAATGATACTCTGAGAGTATGCATATGATTTTATCACTGAGTTGCATCGCATTGACATGCATACATGACATACAGGCATAGAGATGTAATTTTCTCATGTTATACAGTATCACATCATTCATGATTTCTCACACATGTTGATAGATGGGGATAGTGATGCATTTGTTTTACACGAGTTATCTAGAAAGAAAATGAAATATCTCATTTATTATTGAAAGGATTTTGGGAAAATTATTGTTTTCAAACTTATTCATATTTTTGGCACTCAGGTAAGCGATTTGAGTTTTCATTGATGTACTTGAAAGGAAGAACTATTTTCAAAAATCATATTTTTACTGAGCATTTGATTGTTGAGTTACTTCTAGTATTACTTGTTTAAGTTGTTATGAACTATTGTTGGTTATTGAAGTTGGGACCTGACCTTGGTAAAAGCTCGTCACTACTTTCAACCTAAGGTTAGGTTTGTTACTTATTGAGCACATGGGGTCGGTTGTACTCATACTACACTTCTACACCTTGCGTGCAGATGTTGGTTGTTGTTGTTGTTATGATTCGTTGGGAGCTGGATCTGAAGATGTACCTCCATTCCGGTTGTAGCTGCCTCTTGTTCATAATAGCCTTAGATTTATAACAATCTGTTCATGTACATTTCGAACAGATGATGTATTATTTCATACCAGTTTTTTAAATTCTATTCTTAGAAGCTCATGATTTGTACTACTAGTTCTTGGAGAAATGTATTGGTTTTATCTATTTTCTTTTAATTACTTGCCTTATTAATTTTATTGGAATTGGATAGTTGGTAATTGGCTTACCTAGCGGGTTGGGTTAGGTGCCATCACGACTAGTTGGATTTTGGGTCGTGACAATGGGCAAAACAAAGTTTGATCCGCCCGTTCTATCATTATAAGGGACCCAAGCTGACTTGGGTTCCTAAGTTTATTCAGTGATTTTGTGTGTAGGCTAGAATGAGAGGTAGCAGTCAAACAATAGTATATGGATAGCGGCTGCTCTAAGCCTATGACTGGAAGAATGAATGATTTCCTCTCACTCTAGGCTTTCCAAGGTGAGAGTGTGTCCTTTGGAAATGGCAAGAAGGGCTATATTCTTGGTGTTGGCAAAATTGGCAAAATACTCTCCCATGCAATTGAAAATTGTCACCAATCTCAAAACTGGTGAAGTGGTGTTGATAGCCAAAAGGTTCAAGAACATCTATGTTGTAGACCATAATTCACTGAATGGTGGTGATCCAGCATGCCTAAGTATCATTGATGATGATGTTGAGTTATGGCGTAGACGACTGGGGCATGCAGGTTTTTATTTGCTGAACAAGTTGGTTATGGAGGACCTGATTCGTAGGCTGAAGCAGCCAACACCGTCTGCTACTTGATTAAAAAGTGCATGATCAGGTCCCTTCTCGAGAAGTCTCTTTGTGAACTTCTCAATGGGAGAAAACCCAACCTGACATACCTAAGAGCATTTGGATGCAAAATGTTTTGTTCAAAGAAGATGAAGATGGAGAATTTATGAATGCTCCTGGTGAAGCTATAGATACTACAAATGGAAAGACTGATTTGATGTGTCAAGTCAAGCAGAGCGATGAAAAAGATGCAACAGAATATCTAAAAGGCATAGAGGAACCTGGTCCCTCTATCACTTCGACTGAAGCTGAACAAAGGGTTTCTGATGTTGCTTCAGGTACTTCTGATGTAGAACAAAGAAGTGGAAGTCATAATTCTGTTGATGTCAATGATGTTTCAAATATGGAGGAACCTGGTCCTTCAAATTCTGAAGTTTAAGTACTTCAACGAGCTACTGAAAAGATTTGAGATGGATAATGCTAAGACCATTGATACACATATTGCCACTACTACTCGTTTATACATGGGCGAACCTGGTTCTTCTGCCAATGAAACTATGTATAAGGGTATCATTGGATCTCTTCTGTACTTGACTGTTAGCAAACCTGATATTATTTTTAGTGTTGGGTTGTGTTTTGGGCTCCAATCAAGCCCAAAAGAATCTCACTTGAAGGTTGCCAAAAGAATTTTGAGGTATTCTAAAGGAACGTAGGACCTGATCCTCTTCTATCCTTCAGCAGATAATTTTGACATGATTGGATATGTTGATGCTGATCATGTTGGATATCTAGTGGATCAAAGAGAACATCTGGAATGGCACATTTTCTGGGGTCATGCTTGATCTTAAAAGGTACAAAGAAATAAAACCCTGTGGCTCTTTCTACTATTGAAGCTGAATATGTGGATGTTGCCTCGTGTTATTCTCAACTACTGTTGATCAAGCAACAACTAGAAGATTTGGGTGTGTTTACAGATTGTATGCCATTGTTGTGTGATAATACAAGTTCTCTAAACATTGCAAAGAACCCGTTATAGCACAAGAAGACAAAGCACATTGAAGTGCGATATTACTTTTTGAGGGACAATGTTGAAAAAGGGCTTATTTGTATGAAGGTTTGCAAGACGGAGGATCAGGTAGCAGATATCTTCACCAAAGAGAAGAGAACACTTTGAAAGAGGTCGTCTAGAGTTGGGTTGATCAAGCTCAACTAAGGACCTGGTCCCTCGATGATTGGCTATGTAAAGAAGGAAAAGGTACAATGCCAAAAAGTTTTTTTCTGGTGGCATCTAACTCAATTCTATACCGTTACAGGTATACACACATAGCAGTTTCAAGAGAAAACAAGTATGAGTGACATTGCAACTCTAGGAGTTCTTGCTCAAATTTTCAAAAACCGTCAAGGAACCTGGTTCCTGTGACTCAGGTTAGTAGTCTCTTCAATACTTATATGCCTTTTTAAACTGCTTAAGTGTCATATCATTAATTTATTCCCGCCTCTCTCTTAATTTTTGAAATCCAAAATGTTAAACCTTTCCGAACTGACCCGTTGCCCCCCTCAAAAACCATTTCCTTCTCTCACATCCAACCAAAACCAATTCTTTTCTTCAAAACCAAATCAACCTTATCTCAAAAAGAATCCTTCTCTCCAAATATACCAGAAGTGAACCCAACTCTGTCACCTTCCAAAATCCTAACTCCATCTTAATCGAAACCCAAGAAGTCTTTGGTAGATTTTGATGGGACTTTAACTGAAAAGGAACGGGGTAGATCTAATATTCTAGAGAGTGAGGCTGAAATTGTTATTGGATTTGTAGAATCCTTTAAGGATAGAGGAATTGGTGAATGTGCTGGAAAAGGGGGAACTGAATAAGGGACCTGGTCTCTAAATCCTTCTTAGGATACTAATTATGATGATGATCTTTGTCTCTTGAGTTATGTGCTTAAATGAACCTCCGATCCAGTAAAAAGGATTGATGAAAAGTAGGCTGATTGATGATTAAATGGTGTGACATGTTGTTGTTGTGATTGTGGAAGAGAGAATGAAGTGGAAAAATGTTCACTTGTGAGAAAGAATTCAAAATAAATGGAGAAAAGATAGTTGGCTGAGAAAGATGCAGCAGATGATAAGGGTGAACATATTAAGAAGAAGAAGAAGAGGGAGACATGGACGCTCAGGGAAAGAAAGGGTAGTGTGAGTGAGGAACATGGTTCCTTACAGTAGCAGAAGGTTGAGTTATCGGGTTTGGAGAGGTAGAAGACTCTGATGTCTCAAAAAGTGTTGTTAGGCAGAGTGTTGACTCTGAAAAATGGAGGAACTTCTTGACGTTGTTGAGTTCCAAAAATAGAATCACCTCTTTGTTCCTCCAAGTCCCAACGTTTATGAAGAAGAAGTAAAAACTTCTATGTTGTATGTGATACTCTGATGTTATATGTGCATGGGACTGAGTTTGTTCTTGATGAGGAGAAGCTTGGGGAGATTCTTGGTGATCTGATTGATGGTTCAGCCTGCTCAAATAGGTAGAGAACCAGGTCCCTGTGGACCCTTGGCAGAATAGAATTCTAAGTTGAAGGGTGAGAATGAAAGATTGAGGAAACAGGTGGAGGACCTGAGAGAACAGATGATCATTGATCAAAGGATTGTGAATGAACGAATGGACATGCTTATTAAGGCCTTAGCCCCTTACTTTTCTTCCTGCTCAGTGATCCATGTCTTTCACTTCTTCCAAATTCCCTCGAATTCTTATCTTCTTTTGATCCCTATGTTTGATGACATATGTACTTTAGTTGTTTAAATTGTCATATTCTGTATTGTTGAAACTACTGTGATTTTATTATAATTACTCTACTATGGGAAATCATTCTATTTTGTGCAATGACATTCACTCGTTGTTCTTGTTATTGTTTATGTTGTGTTTTCCAAGTGGCATGAGTTAATATTGCTGAACTTATTTTTGGTTGTGCTTCTTTTGTTATTCTTTTCAATGATGCCTAAAAGGGGGAAGTTACGTAGGTGTCAACAGGGGGGAGGAACAGAATCGAATTGATATGCTATGTTGTGCATGAAAGATAGCTCTGCTTTGCAGGGGGAACGTTGCTGATTATAGGTCTGATCCGCAGTGGAACATGTGAGGAATCTGGTTCTCAAGGGGAACATCAATTTTGGGTTTGTCATCATCAAAAAGGGGGAAATTGCTCTAAGTTACGCTGTTTCATGTTTTGATGATTTGCCAAACGTTCTCAAGGAACCATGTACGAACCGGATGTGATCAGTACATATAAAGAATCTGATTCTCAAGGGGAATATCAATTATGGGTTTGTCATCATCGAAAAGGGGAAATTAATAAGTTATGTTATTTTGTGTTTTGATGATTTGCCAAACAGTCTCGAGGAACCAATTGTGATCAGTTCCTTAGGTTTGGTTCTCAGGGGAAATATGGTTGATTTGTAGGAGGAACAATGTGGAGATCCGGTTCTCAAGGGAAATATCTATTCTAAGTTTGTCATCATCAAAAAGGGAGAAATTGATAAGTTATGCGTCTTTTGTTTTGATGATTTGAAAAACTTCATAAGAGAACCAGATAAAGAGCCTAATATAATTAGTTCCCTTGCGTTCAGAGTAACTAGTCAGATGTATGGTTTAATTCTCAATGAAATCAGATAAGGGAACATCAGAGGGAACATATAGGGATCAGTTCCCCTGGTCGTCGTGCCGTCAACTCTACAGCTGTAAAAGCTGTTGCACTGCACCGTCTGGCAGGCTGTTGCACTGTACCATCTAGAAGCAGTACAGCAACACAGTTGTAACTTGCTAAGACCAAACTAAAGGACACTTTATTGCATCATCCTTGATGACATCATACACACATATTATCAACATGAAGCAAGTTATGTGAGCAAACTTCAGATTATAACCTATTGCAATCTAGGAATCTAGTAATTTAAAGTTTGCTCGGTTTAGTGGAGTTAAAATCCTACTAGGGTAGGTCGTGGTTTTTAATCCCTTGAGCAAGGAGTTTTCCGCGTAAATATCGCGTGTTCTTTATTTACTGCCAACTTATTGTAGGAACAGATAGAAAATCCGGTTCCCTATACTTTTTGGTTTTATAGTCTGTTACTTACTGTGGGAACTGATAGTGAATTTGGTTCTCTATACAGTTTGGTGGACTCTTAGTTTCTATCAGTATTACTCCAATAGAGAGATTGTACTGGAAAAATTAAGGAAAACGAAGAAAATAGAAACCGATTCTAAATCTTGATATACCTCTACCCAAGAGCAGCCACACTCCACTCTCATATAGGTGAATTCATCAAGTGTTTACTGCTTTTAAATACACCATCCATAAGGAATATGAATTCATTAAGAGTTATATAACTCAACCTCTCAATTAGTAGCAGTCAAGCACTCTCTTTTAGTACTTCAGTACTAATATCAACTTGTTATTACCCATATAAAATTACTTTATGGGATCTCCAATCACATAGGTTGGGTTACCACCTCTATTGACAACATGCCGCCCTTAACCCCATCTCTTTTAAGGTTTGAAGAATTAATTTTCTTCCTACAAGTTTAGTCAGAGGATCAGCCAAATTAACCTTTGACTTCACATAATCAATAAAAATTATTTCATCTCTCAACCATTGCTTTATGACATCATGTATTAATTTCAAAGGTCTACTTTTACAATTAAAAGATTTATTCTTTGCAATAGTTATTGCCGCTTGACAATCACAATGTTAGACACAAGAGGCATTACGTCCTTTATTAAAGGGATATTAGCTAAGAAGTTTCTTAGCCACTCAGCCTCAGAACCAGCTAACTCCAAAGCTACAAACTCTGATTCCATAGTCGATCTAACAATGATCGTCTGTTTAGCTGATTTTTATGATATTGCACCACCTCCAAGGGTAAATACATAACCACTAGTGGATTTTGTCTCATCTAAATCAGAGATTCAGTTTGCATCACTGTACCCTTCTAAAATAGAAGAAAATCCACTATATAGGATACCATAATTTATGGTTCCTCTCAAATATTTCATTAATCTAGCTAATGCAGACCAATGCTCGTTGTTGGGATTATGAGTATATCTACCCAGCCTAGGCTATATCAGGCCTTGTAAAATTTATTAAATACATCGGACTCCCAATAATCTAAGCATATTTAGACTGAGCAACTAGGTCACCATTATTCTGTTTCAACTGAGAGTTAGCATCAAAAGGAGTGCTCACTGTTGTGGCATTAAAATATTCAAATTTCTTAAGAAGTCTCTCAACATAATGTTCTTGTGAAAATATTATGACGTCTTCACTCCTTATAATTTTAACTCCCAATATCATATTTACTTTACCCACATCTTTTATGTCAAAATTAACAAACAAAAATAATTTAGTACTTTCCACAATATTTAAACTTGTACCAAATATAAGCATGTCATCAACATGTAGACATATTATCACATAATCATTGTCTACCACTTTAGTATAAACACATTTATCCAACTCAACTGAAAAAAACTGTCTCTCAGTACGACTTGTTCAAATTTCTCATACCATTGCTTATGAGCTTGTTTAAGGCCATAAAGAGATTAATTAATTTACAAATTTTAATTTCTTGACCATGAATGACACAACCTTCAGGTTGAACCATATAATTTTTTTCTTCTAAATCACCATTTTAAAAAGCTATTTTGACATCCATTTGATGAATAAAAAGCTTACGGATTGAAGATAAGACAGTTTAAACTCTAATAGAAGAAATTCTAGTCATTGGTGCAAATGTATCAAAATAATCTATATTTTGTTTTTGAAAAAATCCTTTTGCTACTAACCGAGATTTATATTTATCTAAAGATCCATCAAGATTACATTTCTTTTTGAAAATCTATTTACAACCAATAGGATTTGCACCAGGAGGTAAATCTGTTAAAATCCTTGTTTTATTTTTCAAAATAGAGTCGATTTTAACTTTTATTGCCTCTTTCCAATAATTAGCTTCTAAAGAAGATATAGCTTCCAAATAATTTGATGGTTCATTATCGACAAGAAAAGTTTGAAAATTATTTCCATAAGAAAAATATTATTTCCTAGTCCTTTTGCTCCTTCTCAGTTCCTCATTAGAGGTAATCTCATTATTTATTTCAACATGTGTATGAGAAATTTTATCAGACGGTGGAAAAATATGTTCAAAGAACTCTGCATTCTTTATCTCAATTATATTATTGCAATCAAGCACACCACATTTTAAAACAAGAAATTTATATGCAACACTATGTACACCATATCTAATAGGCATGCAATCTGCAATTTTAGAACCTATTTTTCTCTTTTTAGGTTCAGGCAAAAGAACTTTAGCAAGGCACCCCCACACTTTTAAGTATTTCAAGTTAGGTTTATAATCTTTCCACAATTCATACGGAGTTTTTTCAGTTCTTCTATGTAGTATTCTATTTTATAAGTGACAAGCAGATAATATAGCTTCACCCCACAAATTATCAGGAGCATTAGAACTAACTAACATGGAGTTCATCATCTCTTTTAATGTTCTATTTTGCCTTTCGGCTACTCCACTTCACTCAGGTGAATAAGGCAGAGTTACTTCATGAATTATTCCATTCTTTTCACAAAAATCATTTAAAGATAAATATTCTCTACTTCTATTAGATCTAATTCTCTTGATTTTTCTACTAAGTTGATTTTCAACCTCAGTTTTATAAGAAATCAAAGCATTAAAAGCCTCATCTTTATTTCTAAGCAAATACAACTTAGTATATCTAGAAAAATCATTAATAAAAGTCACATAATATCTTTTACCACCCTAGTCATAGTGTGCTTTAAATCGCCTAAATCAGTATGAATCAAGGATAGTAATTCAGTTTCTCTATTTATAGAAAAGCAAGTATTTCTAGTACTTTTAGCTTCAGCACATATTTCACACTTGTCAATATTATTTGAGTCTAAACCAGATATTAATCCTAGTGACTGCATTTTCATTATATACGTGACATTAATATGTCCTAGTCTAGCATGCCATAAAGAAATAGACTCAACCATATAAGCAAAAGAAGATGCATTTTCATTGCTAGTATCATAAATAAACCATGATTACAATATCTATTGCCCACAAAAATATTATTTTTGGTCAGTGCGACCTCATCATTTTCAAAGAAAACCTTCACTCCAACCCTTCCTAATAATCCGACAGACACCAAATTGGTTTGGATATTAGGTACACAACACATCACTCAATGCTAAAGTTTTACCTGATGTGAGTTTGAGATGAATTTTTTCTTTCCCAAAAACGCGAGTTGTTCTTGAGTCATCAAGATAAATAGTTTCTTCTCCTTCCTCAACTTGGGTGTAATTTGTCTGCATAAATTTACCTAGTAGCACCAGAGTCTATCACCCAATTTATCACATTGGCCACATTATTTATTTGAAAAATGACCGCAACAATTATTGTCATGACCCAAAATCCAATATAGGTTGTGATGGCGCCTAACGCCGTCGTCAGGCAAGCCAACAGTGATTGATCAATTTGATTACTCATTTTATTACTTTTGAAATCATGAATTTTTAATAAGGAAGGAATTTATACTTTCAAATCCATGGGAACGTACAAAATTTATAGTTTATAAGAGAAATGAAGGGCTATGAAAATATACAGAACCATAAGCATCAACTAGTATATCCCAAAACCCGATGTCACAAGTGCATGAGTATTTACTAAGGAGTACAATAATAATACAACATATGTCTAGAATATAAATGAGACAGGATAAAATAAATAGTACAATGGAGACTCTGTGAACTGTGATGCGTAGCCTGGAATGCAGCTCACATAAAGTCTCCTCAATAGATGCGCCTACGCACCAAGATGATCACCAGATGAACTTGTCAGATCCTGCACATTTAGTGCAGAAGTGCAGCATGAGTAAGTAAATCAACGCGTACCAAGTAAGTATCTAGCCTAACCCCGAAGAAGTAGTGACGAGGGGTCAATATCGACACTTACTAGTGGTCTAATAAATCAACATGGTAAATCTTAAACAGATAAGAAGCACAACAGTAGTAGTGAGGTGAAACTGTAATTAACACAATCTTCCAAAATTTCTTTCTAACGATGTCAATTCCTCAATCTCGTATTCTATCTCAACAGCTTAGAAATATCAAGTGTCAATAACAAACGGATAAGAAACACCATATAAAATACAAGGCATCAGTGGAAGAAAAATCTCGTGAATATTCGGATTGCTAGCGATATAACGCATGATTATGCCGATATAGTACGACCATATCTTAGAAAGAGTATGATACTGCCGAGGCGATCGGCCTGATCCCATCATATCGTGTACACTGCCGAGGGTCGAGCGACATGAACCATAGATGCATCTATTACTGCCGAGGTGAACGGCCCGCTCCCATGAGAGTGTGGTACATAATCCTGCCGAGGCGTTCGGCCCGCTCCACAAGAAAGGAAAGGAATTATCGAATTATGAGACACGAGCTTACTATACAGTATATGAACACAATGTGAGTATAACCTTTACCGTTTCTCAAATAACTTGCCAACAACTCAAGGCAATAAGGCTCGGCCTAATACACACACACACACATATATATATATATATATATATATATATATATATATATATATATATATATACAAATCAAATTCAAATATATTTTCAATTAATTAAGCCAACAGAATGAATTCAGATATTTCAAGTATTACATGATAAAGTCCTAAGTCTACCCAGACATAAACATGCTTTAGCTACGTACGAACTCTCGTCACCTCGTTCGTACGTAGCACCCATAACTATTAGCACATAATAATTATATCACCCAGGGGGTATTTCCCCCACACAAAGTTAGACATGAGACTTACCTCGCTCTGAAGTTCCATAACTGGCTCCAACGCCTCTTTAACTCTTCAATTCAAAGCCAAACGATCCGAAACTAGTCAAACAATGTGCAATTCAATCAAAATATACTCCAAATGCTTAAAATTAATCAATTTAAAACAATTCTTAACTCCGCTCTAAACGTCAATAAAGTTGACCCTCGGGCCCACGTGCCTGGATTCGGAAACATTTTGAAGATAAACTTTACCCATAGCATCATGAACTCAAATATATGATTTATTCCAAATTTCATGTCCAATTTCGTGGTAACAATCCAAGAATACCAATTTCTAGGTTTTTTTCTTAAAATCCCACAATTTTAATAAATTTCTATCTAAAAATACGTATATAATCCAAGTATTTAACTCACAATGTGAAGAAATCACTTACCTAATGGTTGATGATGAGAATGGTGCTCCAAAATCGCTCTCAAAGTCGGCTTCCATGAAGAAATTATAATGCCTCGGCCGGTCATTTTGAGTATTACAGCCCCATTCCCCCATTTACTACTAAATTTATGCTTTATATTTATTATGTGACTTGCCGGGGTAATTTGGTTTGGGTCTGGTGAGGTTTTGGAATGAATCGAAACACTTAGTTCCAAGGTTTAAAGCTTAAGTTGAAATAGTTGACCGGATGTTGACTTATGTGTAAACGACCCCGAAAAAGAGTTTTGATGATTTCAATAGCTCTGTATGGTGATTTTGGACGTAGGAGCGTGTCCGGAAAACTATTTGGAAGTCCGTAGTTAAATTAGGCTTGAAATGGCTAAAATAGAAATTTAAGTTTGGAAGTTTGACCGGGGAGTTGACTTTTTGATATCGGGGTCGGAATCCAGTTTTGAAATTTTTTATAGGTTCGTTATGTCATTTATGACTTGGGTGCAAAATTTGAGGTCAATCAGACTTGATTTGATAGGTTTCGGCATCGAATGTAGAAGTTGAAATTTCTTAGTTTCATTAGACTTGAATTGGGGTATGATTCATGTTTTTAGCGTTGTTTGATTTTATTTGAGGCCTATACTAAGTTCGTATGATGTTTTAGGACTTATTGGTATAATTGGTTGAGGTCTCGAGCGCCTCGGGTGAGTTTCGGATGGTTAACGGATCAAATTCGGACATAGAACAATTGAAACTTGTTGCTGCCTACTGATGCAATCGCACCTGTGAAAATTGGCTCACAGATGCAAGATCGCAGAAGCGAGATGGGAATCGTAGAAGCGTGAAGTTAGCAGAAGCGGACACAAACCTCTCAGAAGCGACACCAAGGTCGCAGAAGCAGAGGCAAGGGAAGCTGGGCAAAAACCACAGAAGCGGACGCTTCTTGGCATAAGCGGACTTCGTGTCCGCAGAAGCGAAGGCAATCACAGAAGCGGTAGCTTAACCACAAAAGCAGAACCGCATATGCTGTTAAAAATTCTGCATAAGCAGAACCCCTAGACAGAGTACAAAAACGGAGGAGTCCGAGATTTTCTCATTTTTGGCATTCCAAACACGGGTTAAGGCGATTTTTCAGAGAGAATTCACGGAAAACTTGAGGTAACTCACTTGTGATTATTGTTAGTCAATAATATTGAATTATCATTGAATTCCGACTAGATTACGTATTTTTGAGGTGTAATTAGAGGATTTGGGCCTAGGGATTTGAAAATAAGATTTGAGAATTTGAAGGTCGAGTTGATGTCAGAATTTGGTAAATTTGGTATGATTGAACTCGTGGTTGAATGGGCGTTCATATTTTATAACTTTTGTCGAGTTCCGAGATGTGGGCCCCATTGGCGATTTTAGAGTGTAATTTTGGATTTTGTTGGAAAAATTAGTATTTTCATATGGAATTAATTCCTATAATTTGTATTGACTGAATCGAATTAATTATGACTAGATTCGAGGCGTTTAGAGGTCGATTCACGAGGAAAAGGCATAGCAGAATAAAGGATTATACGGTTTGAGGTAACAGTTCTAAATTTAGTTCGGAGTCTATGAAACCCCGGATTATGTGTTATGCGATTAGTTTTGAGGTGACGAGCGTGTGAGCGTGTACCGTAGGAATTGTGACTTGGCAAATTCCATGAAACTGTGTAGATGAATAATTTGTTGTTATCTGCACATTTTCTACGTATTAGAGAAATCGAACTTCAAATCATGTTAGAAATCATATTTAGGCTATGTGTTGGCACTGTAGGGACCCACAGAGGTCGGGTACATGTTGAATTATCTACTAAATTGCTGTTTTACATTCAGTCATAGGTTTACCTGCATATTATACCTCAGTCTCTATTGTTTATTATTGATGCATTATATTATTGCTGGTTGGGCTGATTTTCATGATTTCTGAGAGCCCGAGAGACTGGAGAGATTTATGACTGAATGAGGCTGAGGGCCTGATTGTGAGATATTGATACTATAGCACGTGAGTTATCCGTGTAGCAAATGAGTTGTCCGTGCAGCACGTGATTTGTCCGTGCGGATTCAAATATTATAATAGCACGTGAGTTGTCCATGCAGCACGTGAGTTGTCCATGCAGCACGTGAGTTGTCCGTGCGGATCCAGATATTATACTAGCACGTGAGTTGTCCATGCAGATCCAGATATTATATTAGCACGTGAGTTGTCCGTGCAGATTATAGCACTTGGGTGGAAGAAGCCCCTCTGGAGTCTACACACACACCCCAGTGAGTGCAGGTACCTACTGAGTGCGAGTGCCGAGTGTAGAGTGATTGTGAGGTTGGAGTGAATGACAGGCCTAAGTGTCTGTTGCTCTGAGAGGATGCATTGATTTCATTATTGTTATACTTTAGTTGTCATATATCACTATTTTGGGAATTTCTGAGAGATATTATCTTCTGTTTCAGTTGAACTTGACATGAAATTACTGTTTTGGCCTTAATTGTCGAATTTAAAAGCATGCTTGCCTTCTTATGTTGGAAATTACTGTAATTGGACTTAGCTGTGAAGCTCGTCACTACTTTCAGTTCTTTATTTAGTATTGTTACTTACTGAGTTGGTTCTACTCATACTACACCCTGCACTTCGTGTGCAGATTCAGTTGTTTCCGGACACTGTTGGTGTTGATTTCTTCGCTCAGTTGATCTTTCGGAGACTTCGAGGTAGCTGACGGTGTCCGCAGACCTTGTCTCTCCTTCCCTTAAGTTATTGTACTGTTCTATATTTTCAGACAGTATTTTTATCAGTCAGAATTTGTTATCATTTAGATGTTCATGTACTCAGTGACACCAGGTTTTGGGAGTGTAATTATATAAAAAATTATGGGATTTTCTGTTACATCTACATATTATGTTTTCAAACATAAGAGATTATAGTGTTTTATTGAGGTTATCAGCTTGCCTAGTATTGAGATAGGTGCCATCACGACATGTGAATTTTTGGTTGTGACAAATGGAGTGAAAATGAGCCAAAACCCGATTTGGCCAACATTTATAATTTTGCCCAGGCGATCTTCGCACCTGCAAAGCAAATGGCCGTTTTTGATGCAAAAGTCCGCTTATGCGGAAAGCACTGGAGTCGCCCCCCTCGCACATGTGGGCAAGGAGCCGCACCTACGCCATCGTAGGTGCGAGAATTGACCCTCGTTTATGCTCTCCTTTGCACTTCTGTGGAGAGAGCCCGCCTCCGCGAAGTTGCTCCTGCGACCAAAATTCCGCACCTGCGACGCTCCTACTGGCTGGCCATTGTCCGCTTCTGCGATGAGACCATTGCTCTTGCATGTCTACACCTGCGACCAAACCAACCGCAGGTGCGATAACATCAGAACTTCAGCAGCTCCAGCATTGATCTGATTTCAATCGGATTCAAACCCGGGGCCCACGGGACCCCGTCCAAGCACACCAACGCATTCCAAAACACGATATGAACTTAGTCGAAGCCTCAAATCATGTCCAATAATATCAAAATCATGAAATGACGGCCAAAACCTTTCTTTCAACTTTACCGAACGCGTCCAAATTACACTTAAACATCCCGGTATGATGCCAAACTTTACGTGCAAGTCACAAATCACGATAGGAACCTATTCCAAGGTTCGGAATTCCAAACGGACATCGATAACACCAAAATTCATTTCAAATCAATCTTAAGAAATTCGTAAACTTCCAAAATGCCAATCTTCTATAATAGACGCCGAAATTCTTCTGGACCATCCGATAATCAACCCGAATATACCCCCAAGTCCGAAATTATCATATGAACCTATTGGAACCTTCAAATCCTGATTCTGAGGTCATTTACTCAAAATTCAAACCTTAGTCAATTCTTCCAACTTAAAACTTCCGAAATTAAAATTTTCTTTCCAAATCAACTCCGAACGTCCTGAAATTCAATTCTGACCATACGTACGAGTCATAATACCTGAAGTGAAGCTACTCAAGGCCTCAAACCGCAGGACGACGCATTAGAGCTCAAAATGACCGGTTGGGTCGTTACAATTATATTATCCGCTTTAGTCGAATTTAATTTTGACTTAGCGAGATTGTCATTTATCCCAACTCTTCTCTTGTATTGAAATGTATTTTTCTTGAAGGTTTTAATATTAGCATTGGATATGTAACCATGTCTATTCACATACCTGTATTTTGACATTAGTGTCTGCCAAAGTCGTGGATGCGATAATGTATCTGCAACACCGTGTGTATCTGGCAGGACAGCTGGAACAGTAGCAGCGAAGACAACACCAAAATTGGTAGCACCATCAAAAATTTCTGTAGTAGTATTACTTGTGATAGTTTCTTAGATTGTAGGGAAATGACACGAAGAAATAACGATAATGCTGCAATAATATTATTTGTGAGCAGATACACGAATTGGCTTGAGTCGTGTTGGCCACTGTCCTAAAAAAAATATTTCAGCAATGTGAAATATTTTCCCAGGATTAAACAAGCCTACCTCTATTTATTTAGAGGATACAAGAATCAGCAAAATTAAATAATAAATACAACAGGTTCAGAAAATTGGAGAGAAGAATTAATAATAATAGGTAATGATTGTAGGAAGAAAGTAATGTATAGCAAGATAAATTCTTGGTTGAGAATTTGGGTTAATATGATGGCTAATCCACAACTTATTTATATGCAATTAGGGAGGTTGCATGTATGACAAGTGTGGAAGTCTTTTAACACTTATCGAAATATATTAGTCCACTTGGTTTCAATATTAACAAGTGTACCTAATCTTTCATGCATGAACACACACGGTAGATTTGCATAGCCACTTGTCAAAGCCTTTTAACACTTGGTTTTAAGGCTTCATGCAAGAAGCCACTTGGAAATAGATAGGACACTTGTAAAATAAAACATGAAGCCACTTGAAAATAGATAGGACACTTGTAAAATAAAAAGACACATGGCTATTTTAAAATTTTGAAAATACTCCTACAGAAATGTCTCTTCAGACTCAACAGTTGGAGCAGACGTTGCAATTGTTTCACTACTCATGTAAGAGAATAATTTTTAAAACATTACAGAACATCGAATATAATGAAAATATACTTGTATTGCTGACTTTAAATGAATACCTCCATGAAATTCCTGGTAAGTGTAAGCTTGAAATTATCGGCGGAAGTGACGAACCTTAACGCATCTCCGGAATATTCCGACAAAGACCAAAGACGACTACAATGTACAGATCTCTCCCATTAGCTTCCAAATCATGTTGTTTTAATTTGTTTTTTTTATAGATTTTGAGCTTCTATATATATAATTGTGGGAATGAGAAAGGTGATGTGGCATGTCTCAAATGCTAGGAATATATTTATCTTTTTGTCACGACCTGAAATTCTCATCTTCGGGATCGTGATGGCACCTAACATTTCACTCGCTAGGCAAGCCAACGTTAGAGTAACTCATATGCCATTTTAAGCAATTCAAGTAATTAAAACTCCTTTAAACTGAAATAAACTGAAATGATGTGCGAAAAATATAAAATAACCAAAAACATCTAAGTACAATCCTGGACCTGGAGTCACAAGTGTACGAGCTACTAGAAATTCTACAAACGGAGTCTAAAATAAATACAACTATTTCGAATAAAACGAAGAGTAAATGAGGAAAGAGGAAGGGGACTTCAAGGTCTGCGGACGCCAACAGATCTACCTCGAGTCTCCAAATATGTCAATCCGAGCTGATGCACCTCACGTACAGCTAGGACTAGTACCAGGATCTGCACAAGAAGTGCAGAGTGTAATATGAGTACAACCGACCCAATGTACTCCGTAAGTGCCGAGCCTAACCTCGACGAGGTAGTGACGAGGCTATGAAATGACACTCACGTAATTTAACTTGTACAAACGTAGATATATGTGCAATGTAGTAACAAATAAAGATTTAATATGTACGATTGGGAGGGGATATACGAAAGGGGAACAAGATATGATAACTACAACATAAATAACAACATAAGACAGTCAAATAAATCATTAACCAATGAAAACGGATAAACATGATGAATAAAGATGGCACGACATCACCCATCGTGCTTTTACTCTCAACCTTACCATGAAATCATAATAATGGCACGGCATCACCCTTCGTGCTTTTACTCTCAACCTCACCTTGAAACGATAAATACGGCACGGCATCACCCTTCATGCTTTTACTCTCTTCCTCACTATGTATTAATCAATAAATGAAGCAATAAACAGCACGACATCACCCTTCATGCTTTTACACTCTCCCTTACCATGTAATAATGAATATAAAGTTTTGGGAGATAGATAATGCAATAATAAACCTTACGTCAATAATGGATCCAAGATGCCAAACCTCAACTACCAAATATACTCGACCATCACAATTAATTCATAATGCTGAAAGAACGATCAAATAAGAAATAAACTAATCTAAGCATGGGTATCATAAGTAAAGTAGGCAATGAATTACAAGAAAACAAGTCCCACACGCATACTTTAACCCAACAACAACGCATAAGTACTTATCACCTCACATATACGTTGTACCCAAACATTTAAACACGTAGCAAATAGGCAAACAAGTCATAATCCCTCAAGTCAAGGTTAACTACGAAACTTACCTCACTCCGCAGTCAACTCAAAACTCTACCATGGCCTTTCCTCTAGAATCCGCCTCCGAACCAATCATATCTAACCAAAATCGACTTGATATCATCAAATAATGATAAGGGAGTCAATTACAACACATAAAGTTAGGATTTTTATACTTTTCCCAAAAAGTCAAAAAAAAATCAATCCCGGGCCCACTTGGTGAAAACCCAAGATTCGGACTAAAACTCATTTACCCATTCACCCCCGAGCCCAATTATGTAATTAGTTTCAAAATTCAACCCCAAATTGAGCTCTAAATTCGGAATTTGCAAAAAAGAAAAAACCAATTCTTCCAAAATCCCTAGTTTTCTACCATGGAAGAATAAAGATTAAGGCTAGAAATTAATGAGTGATGTTAGAAATGAAAGAAAATGGGTTAAAATATACTAACCTATGAATTGGTGTTGAAATTGCTCCTCCAAATCGCCTCTAGGCCGAGCTCTAATGGAAAGATTATGAAAAATGGGTGAAATCCCGTCTTTTAGAAATTTAAATGACTGGTTGTCAGGTGTTCATCGCGATCGCGAGACACCTGACGCGTTCGTGAAGGCACTGCCCGATTGGCTTACGCGATCGCGAGTTACTCCACGCGTTCACGTAGGCTTAGCCTGCCTCACCTCCGTGTTGACGAGCCTGGGCACGCGTTCGCGTAGAGTATACTCATCTCCCAGCCCCCGCCTCTCTAATGATATGCGTTCACGTTGATGTGGTCGCGTTCGCGAAGGGCTGTCACCCCACTGCTCCGCGTTCGCGTCCAAAACCTTGTGTTTGCGTAGGGTAAATCCCCTCCCCAGCCCAGTTTTCTCTTCGCGATAGCGAAGTATCAGGTGACAGCAGAAGCCAAAAACCAGAATTTTTCCTTAAGTTCAAAACACTTGCAGACCATCCGAAACTCACCCGAGCCCTCGGGGCTCCAAACTAAATATGCACACAAGTCCAAAAACATAATACGAACCCGCTCGCGCTATCAAAATACCAAAATAACCCTAGAACTATGAATCGGACACCAAAACGAATGAAATTTTAAATAAAACTTAAGAACTTTCATTTTAACAACCGGACGTCTGAATCACGTCAATTCAACTCCGTTTTGCACCAAATTTTGCAGACAAGTCGTAAATACAGTAATGAACCTATTCCAAGCTCCAGAATCAAAATCGGGACCAGGTAGCAATAAAGTCAAACTTCGATCAAATTTATAAATTCTTTAAACCTTTAAACTTCAAATTTTCAATAAATTGCGATAAATCAAGCTAGGGACCTCCGAATTCGATTTTGGGCATACGCCCAAGTTCCAAATCACGATACGGATCCACTAGGACCATCAAAATACGGATTCGGATCCGTTTGCTCAAAACATTGACCGAAGTCAACTCAAGTGAGTTTTAAGGTACGATTTCACACTTTAATCAGTTTTTCACATAAAAACCTTCCGGAAGAAGACACGGACTGCGCATATAGATCGAGGAAGGCTAAAAGGAGCTATTTGAGGTTCTGAAACATAGAATTAAGGGTTAAAACTCTAGATGACCTATCGGGTCATCACATTTTTCCTCCTTTTTTGAGGTTTTCTCCTATTTTAATAGTAGTTAAAAACCAAAGTCATACCCTTTCATTGAAACTCTTAATTACACCTGTTCCGTTAAGAAATCAGGCCCCTACTAATAATTACAAAATTCAAGTATTAGTTACAGTTACATGATAAGATTGTAACGGTAGAAAGTTATTGTTTATATCATTAATAAATTATTTTCAAAACTGATGTGCAAATTTAGGTGGCTAAGGCATGATTATATACACCAAGATTATGGTTTCTAATGGCAGTGGAAGGGACGAAGCAAAATCTAAGGAAGTTCTTGAAAATTTTACGAAGGAACTGGAGCGCTTACTCTTGCAACAACTTCATTCTACATACTTACTATGGTTGGATTTTCTCTATGTCAAAGGCTATACAGTGCAGAAGAAGAACGACACCAAGAAATGAACAAAGTTTTGATATTCTTTCTTTGTTTTTTGAATAAGCTAAGGTAAATGCACAAAGATCTTTTATGCTTTTAGTCTTGGGTTCACGACTAAATCTTTTTTCCAATTTACTTTAGATTTGTTTCTCTGTCATAATCTACTTTTCTTCTAATACTCATAATTCTTTAAATACATTCATAACATGTCTGTCTCCAACACTTTCTCAACACTTTCTCAATATTTTAGTTTATTTATATTTGGTTCATAATACTCAAAGATTTATTTTTTCCTTTTGGTTTTGGAAAAACAAACAAAAGAAGCAAAAGCAAATAAGGAGGAGAAAAGAAGAATGATTCCAGGAGAACAAGTTTGGCAGTGACTTCCTTGGAAAAATAAAGAATGACAACTCTACCACACCATTGTCTTAAAGCTTGACTTGCATTGTGAAGGTCTTGCCTAGAAATTTAAACCAATTAGCCATTTAGAAGGTAATTAACAAGGCATATAATGTCATAATTTAACAAAATAACATGTTACCATAGGTTACATGACATTTATAAAGGTAAATTTTTCTACAGTATCTAAGTATATATAAATTCAATTCAATTTAAATAAAATAAAACATCACTCATTACTTAACTAATTAACTTCAATACTATTCTGATTTACAACGAGGAAATCATTTAGAGAGAATGGTTGGATTGTTAGTTCTTTTTATATGGTAAGTTTTGTGAATATTTTGATTGAGTATAAAAAAATTATTATCATTTGACTAAAATGAGTCTGAAACAATAAGAACTTCTAAGAAGGTCGCCAGTAGATGTCACGATCCAAAATCCCACCACAGGCGTCGTGATGGCACTTAATATCTAAGACTAAGTAAGTCGATTACAATTACAATTCAAGCTAATTTCTTTTTAATATTTAAATAGATAATCGAAACCAAAAGCGGAAACAAATATAAAAACCTCTCAAGATTGGTAATACTGAGTCACGAACTCTAACTGAATAAATGGAATGATCTCAAGGATCGAATACTCAATACTGTTTGATTAATAATTAACAGTACAATAAAATGGAAAGACTCCAAGGGACTGTGATGACCAAGCAGCTCTACCTTGAATCCTTGCGATCACACTTTAACTCTGTCCGAGTCCGATATCTCCAACACCTGGCTCTGCATAAAAATATGCAGAAGTGTAGTATGAGTACACCACAATCGATACCCAGTAAGTATCAAGACTAACCTCAGTGGAGTAGTGACGAGGTACAGTCAAGACACTCACTAGTATAATAACATGTGCAATATAGTATACAAAAATAATAGGAAAACAAATAACAATGATGGTAACACTAATCAACCAGTGATATACAGAGCAGAGCAACAAGAACACCATTAATATTGCTCAACAAATAATAAATACAAGTACACCCAATTAATCAAGTCCTTCAAATATAAATCTTTCGCCTATATGCTTCTCAAATAATAATCTTCAGGATATATACTTTTCAATAAATATATTTCGGATATACTCCCTTCAAATAAATTTCTTTCAAATATAATTCCTTCAAATAAATTTCTTTCAAATATAATTCTTTCAAATAAATCTCTTTCAAATATAATTTCTTCAAATAAATATCTTTCGAATAAAAGTCACCCTATTACACCTCATTTCAAAATTATAAAATAAGGGTCTCATCTCACTTTCATATTTCCACGGCACCTCGTGCCAATTTCTCTATCACAACCACACGGACAACTCACGTGTCAATATCATCATCATTTAACCATGGCACCTCGTGCCCACATTTCATATCACAACTGCACGAACAGTTCACGTGCCAATATCATCATTATTTACTCACAGTACCTCGTGCCCACATTTTATTTCATAATCCGACTGGCAATAGCCACAGGCTCCCAATTTCAACATAGATCAGACTATTATCAAGTTTACCGAAACATCAAGACAAATTGCACAAAATATAAAGAAAAACACAAGGAAAATCACAACATGACATACAAATTACCAACGCAATAACTCCACATTATCACATATCATCCCTGACAATAGCCACCCTTATCTCTCCTATAGCCACACTTATCACTCCTATAATAGCCTCCATTATCCCTCCGCCCTGACAATATCAATAGTCCCCCTTATCGCTCCTATAGCCACCTTTATCTCTCCTATACCCACCCTTATCACTTCGCCTAGACAATATCCCAACACACATAACAATGGTAAGATGCCACCCTTATACCCACATAACACCAACAATGGAATGCCACCCTTATATCCTCAAAATAATAATTCAAATAACACAACAATTTACACAAAATTTTATCACGGCAATATAACAAAATCAATTCATATCACAATTTGCCTAATAGCCATAACTAATTCTAAAGATATAACAAGATAAATTAATTTCACAACAAATAGCCCAAGGCTCCACACAATGTGTATAAAACCTCAAAACATCAACAGAGATGGAAAATACTCAGTGTCACGACCCTAAATACAAACATGTCGTGATGGCGCCTATCGATGGTACTAGGCTAGCCGACTCCCACAATACTACAACAATCCATTCAAAGATATGCCAAAAGGCGTCTTGTATAGCAGAATTTCATAAAAGAAACAAGGGTTGAACTCAAAAAAATAAAAATGCGGAATAAAAAGCCCCAAACATCGGGGTGTCACTGAGTCATGAGCAACTACTAAAAACTTGTCCGACAACAACAAGACTAACATAGTCTGGGAAAAATCCAAAATACAGCTAATGGGGAAGATAAAGAAGAAGAAAACAAGGCTGCGATCGTCGGGCAACTACCTTGCTAACTCCAATGATCAGCTACAGAAATATCAACAGCCGCTACCGTGACCAAAAATGTCTGGATCTGCACAAAAGGTGCAGGGAGTAACGTGAGTACACCAACTCAGTAAGAAACAGAAGTAAATAAAGGCTGAAGAGTAATGACGAGCTAAATACAAGTACCGTTCATATCACAAAAATTTAGTAAAGTGCGGCATTTTATGCAACCAGAGTTTAAGTCAAATCAGTTTGTTTAAATCAAGTTCAAGTAAGACAATCAGAAATATCTTTCAACAGTTCTTAAACAAGGACTCAAAGCAACTATGAGCATGGATGATGAAATCATGTACTGCCCCTCGGGCTAACATCACTCAGTCCTCCCAATTCCTCCAACCTCACAATCACTCAAGCCTCACAATCACTCATGCCTCACAATCGCTCAGCACTCAACACTCAAACTCAGTAGGTACCTGCGCTCATTGGGGGTGTTCAAATTCATGAGGGGCTCCTACAGTCCAAGCGCTATAATCCGCATGGACAACTCACGTGTTGCACGGACAACTCACGTGCTATAATATCATATCTGGATCTGCACGGACAACTCATATGCTGCACGGACAGCTCACGTGCTATGGTATAATAATATTTAGATCCGCACGGACAACTCACATGTTGCACGGACAACTCACGTGCCATAATAATATCTCACAATCAGGCCTTCGGCCTCACTTAGTCATAAATCTCTCCAGTCTCTCGGGCTCTCAATAGTCATGATACTCAGACAAAGAACAATAATATGATGCATCAATAATGAACAATAGAGACTGAGATAAAATAAACAAGTAAACTGCGACCGAGTACAAAATAATAATTTAGCAGATAATTCAACATGTACACGACCTCTGTGAGTCCCAACAGTACCAATATATAGCCTAAACATGATTTCTAACATGACTTACAGTCAAATTTTCACAACACATAGAGAGCATATAGCTAACAACAAGTCATTCAACTTTACAGTTTCACGGGATGGACCAAGTCACAATCCCCTCGCTGCACGCCCACACGCCCATCACCTAGCATGTGCGTCACCTCCAAAATAATCACATTACACAAAAATTCGGGGTTTCATACCCTCAGGACCAGATTTACAACTGTTACTTACCTCAATCCGAGAAATTCTTTGCTCTGAAATGCCCTTTCCACTCGAATCGGCCTCCGAGCGTCCCGAATCTAGCCACAAACAGTACAATACTATTAATATATGCTAAAGGAATCAATTCCACAAGAAAACTACTAAATTTGACTCAAAACCTAAAATCGACTCAAATCTGACCCCCGAGCCCACGTCTCGAAATACGACAAAAGTCACAAAACCCGAAAGCCCATTCACTCACGAGTCTAACCATATAAAATTCATCAAAATCCGACATCATTTGGTCCCTCAAATCCTCAAATTACACTCTCCAAAATCCTAAGCCCTATTCAAAACCCCACTAATTAGATGAGAAATCAACGTGAAAGCACCATAGCTAGGAGTATTAGAGCTCAAGCAACTTACCTCTATGAAAACCTTGGAATCCCCTTCAAAAATCACCCCCAAAAGCTCCAAAATCCGAGTTAAAAATGGTGAAAATGAGCAAAAATCACGAAGTTCTCAATATATACATTCTGCCTAGTGAAACCGCATATGCGGTCACCTTATCCGCTTCTGCGATGCCGCACCTGCGAAAAATACCATCGCAGGTGCGGAACTCACTTAAAATCCCAAGTTCCGCATCTGCGGCCAATAACTCGCACCTGCGCTTGTGCACCTGCACATCTCCCTCCGCTTCTGCGGAGCCAGCCAATTTCCTCCTTTCCTTATCTGTGCCCCAGGTCTCGCACGTGTGAGCTCGCATATGCGACAACCTTCTCGCACCTGCGGTTCCAGTCCAACTCAACACTGCTTGCATCTGCGGCCTCCCATGCGCTTTTGCGGTCTCGCACCTACGGCTCCCTCTCCGCAGGTGCGGAAAACACCACCAGCAGCAGTTCTGCTGTATTTTCCAAGTTCCAAACCTTCCGTTAACCACCCGGAACCACCCCGAGGCCCTCGGGACCTCAACCAAACATACCAACACATCACATGACATCATACAAACTTAGTCAAGCCTTCGAATCACCCAAAACAACATCAAAACATCAAATTACCCTCAGATTCAAGCCTAAGAACTTCTAAATTTCCAAATTCCACCAACGATGCCGAAACCTACCAAACCACGTCCGAATGACCTCAAATTTTACACACAAGTCAGAAATAACACCACGAACCTATTCCAACTTCCGCAATTCCATTCCGACCCCAATATCAAAATTTCCACTACCGACCAAAATCGCCAAAATCCTAACTTTCACCAATTCAAGCCTAATTCTACCACTGGCCTCCAAATCTCATTCCGAACGCGCTCCTAAGTCCAAAATCACCTAACGAAGCTAACGGAACCATCAAAATTTATATCCGAGATTGTTTACAAATAAGTAAACATCCGGTTGGCTTTTTCAACTTAAGCTTCTACTTTAGAGACTAAGTGTTTCAATTCACTCTGAAACCACTCCGGACTCGAACCGACTAACCCGGTATATCACAATATAGCTGAGTAACACAAAAACAAATAGAAATGGGGGAAACGGGGCTATAACTCTCGAAACGACCGGCTGGGTCGTTACATCCTCCCCCACTTAAACATACGTTCATCCTCGAACGTGCCAGGAGTTGTTTCCAGGCCATCAAATCACTATTCCATCTTACCATGCACGTACCCGAGGGTGATCTCACGTCACCCTATTCTATATAGGCCTGACCACACAATATAACCAAAAATCATTAATTTAACCTTAGCCCAAAAAACTTGGAGCCAAATTTTTAACATCCAGAATTCTTTTCAAGACCCGAATTTCACATCTACACACTGTATAAGACTGAACGAGCTGCACCGAGCCATAACTATAACCACGGATATAATCAACTAATATTTTACACAACTCGCATGTTCGTGGCACCATTCCTGATCACAGTAACTACTCCAAAACCAACCAAGTACTAGTATTAAACCCCATATCGAACCAGCATCACCCCAAAAAACTTCATACACTGTTGATAATAAAAGAAACACGTAGAATCTCGTAATATCTTATCAGATCAGTACGTCATGAAGCTCTCTCGCCCCAACCAGAACCTTAATCCCTTTCTTAGCCGACTTTCAATGTCATCTTCCCAAATATATCGTAATCAAACCTGACAGTACCCGTTCTGGGTCCAATGACCTTATATTATTAAACACAACTATCCCACAGATATGCCATACCAATATGACTCAGAGCCACAAACCGTGCCATCCGTGCGCCAATACGCAACAATTCAAATGTATTCAGTCATGGAAAATGACTCAAATGAGAGAACTGTCCCGCCAGATTAACAAGTACCGCCACAAAGAAATGCTGAAAATCCATCACACATCGAAGAACCATCACACGATTCTAACGCAAGGTTCATACCTTAACATAACTTCGCTGCAATGCGTGCCCCCATCTAAATGCTGGTCCATATTATCTACCTCGAGCCACCCTGCTCAAAATCAATAACGACAGAGAGGCAAATGACAAAAATGCCACACAAAGCCTGAAAGAACATAACCAATACGCAATCAATCATGCAATACACAAAAACTTATCTCGCTTAAATTCTGCCATAAGGCCCCCAATAGATCCGCACCATGTGTGCATATAACCAATGAAACACAACTTCTCATAGCATAGAAGAGTAACTCACAGATCATTTTATACCACGAATAAGTTCAACATCAATCGAATGGCACATCACTCAACAATAGCAGTAGGGAGCCAACCAGTCAGACTCGGTGTAGAATACACATCCTAATTGGCCTACCAATAGACCCCAAATCAACTCTGGTCACCCACAAATAGATAAATAATCCTCTGAAAGTCAACAATGACTGAATCATAACACCTACTATCATCTGGCTAGCTTCGGCCATGACTTCACAGTCCACAACCATGAAACAATCTGCTCCTGAGAACTCCCAATCTCCAAATTCATAGAACACATGAATCACCATATTTGATCCCAACTCCACTACCGAATGTCTAACACATCTTTCATACACGATCATCCCACGGAGAATACTTCTATAATTCTCTCGTGCCATATAGCAAAATTCGAATATTAGTAGTTGATCAACCAGGAGAGTGTCATAATACCAATGAAGTGTCCGTGAATCAAAATACATTGCCCATTCTGAAATGTATACCCTCATCAGGCTATACCGGTTAGTAATATCATTTACCTAGTTATCTTAAACCGTCCATGTTGCCTACGAATTTATGTCCTTCCCTTCAAAACTGAATTGTGACCTTGCACATGCGAATCTCAATCCCACACAATACACCACGTCTACCATGCCATCCTGTGAAGAGTACAAGAATATCATAATCACTCTGAGTCACAAGCAGAATACATACCCGATCAATCAGAAACCTTCTATTTGATCTCCTCCGGGAGAAAATCCCAATACGCAATATATTCCTCAGGCCGGCAGGAAATATACTCCTCGAACCGTGGTAAAACCATTAAGAACTCTTCGAAACCCATTTGCACACCACCAAGCTATTAGAACCGAATCTCTCTAACTCAACCCAGCCATGCAGGTCGCCAAATCCAAGAGTATTGCCACAAAGCACCTGTAGGAAACCCCCACATCATAAGCACCCAAAAGAACCGATCATATCTATTACCATACTGATCCAACCTACTAACAAGTCGTCCTATCTCTCCGAGTCCCTTCCGAATTTGTCTTTAGATTGATACTTCTCCTTGCTAAATCGCCACGATCTTTAGCCATAACTCACCCTACAAACCTTAGCATAGAACCACAACGTCCTACGGTCCTTAAGCAGTTGTATTCTTCTTAAGCAACTCCATAAATACCACAACTGTAACACTCACTCTGCAAATACCTTATGGGAATTTAAAATTGTTCTTCTTACCTTCCTTATACAAAAATGTAGAATCCATAGTCATACAGAATTTTCGTAAGTCCAGGCGTCATCAAATGCAAATCTCTGATTTTATCCATGCACAAGTCCGGAGAAATTCTCACTTGCTATATATAAATCTTGAACCCATTAGAACCTTCTAGAGAGTCCTCCACTCTGCTCAAATCTAAATTGCACTGCCCGAACAAGCTGAAAGACACGTGCTCCCTTAGCTTGACCACACTTAAAGAAGTAACCATGCCCTAACTTCACCAATCGAATTCATACTTCGTGCATACTACATCTAACAATAACGACTCGATCATCTCATGATTTTCATATACTCATAAAGTGCAATATAACCTGTATTTGAGAATTTCTTTACTCGAGTCATCCTCGATCTCAACCTCTGCAAGTTATAACTAATCCACAAGTGTGCCTCGTTCCAAAACTAAAATTTAACACATAACCATGAAATCAAATTGTCAATAGCAAGCTCCCCCACTTAGCTTTAAGCTGCAATTACATAAAAATTAGAACCCGCCAGACATTCTCAAAGTCTTTTGTTAAGCTTTTCATGAACATTCTGAATTACCAGCCACAGTCACACACTCGACCTCTTATCGGGTAGCAAGTAATATTCCTCGCAGAAGCTTCATCAACATCACGCCACCGCTAACTACTCACAAGAATTAACCCACATGTGGAATTCAGCTCAAATCTTCCAACGACGCTGCACTAGGTGCAACGACCACGTAATCAGTAAATTCTCCTGAGCTCATGCTCGCCCACCATTTGTATAAGTCTGCACTTTCCCTATTGACATTAACTGAAAATTCAACAATACCTTCCGAACTCAAGTCATATTGCGCCTGAAACGATAATTAGACCTTTACATCCCTCTTTATTTCAAATAAACTCTTTTCTGCCATATTCAATCTTTCCTTGTACAGTAGCCATCACTCCAAATAAAGTCCGTAGGCCAAATCACATTCTATCACGATTCCAAACCGTTTTACACTTTCTCAAGGTACGCGACCACCCTACCACATAATCCATATGCTAATCTGCCACTCTTACTTCGGTTAAACCATATCCTTTGAGCAACTTCTCAATCTTTACATCTCCTACTTGACCTGCTAGTACTTCAACCACCGCGAAACACTTCCCGTCACACTTTGCTGCCCAACTGTTGCATCAAATCAAAATGTATCTCTGTCGCACCTGAATCAATAAAATGTTACTGACTCTAAGCCTCTTCCTATCAACATTAGAAATACCCATTCGCAAACTTTATTCGTCACATTCCACCCATTTGAACACATCCATAGTCACCTCATACTTATCATATAGCCATTCAATCGCTCATCGAGCCACAAATTTTACTCGTAGGGACCTTATCGGACATATGAGTCCAAATGTACAAGTTACAACTGAAGCTACCGAGCCTAAGCTGTTGTCTAAACCTGGCCTCAAGTCCTCCAGACTGGCCCATCACCAGAACACAGGATACACATCTTAAACCACGTTCATAGAATCCTAAGCCGGCGATGCACAACTGATACCGAGCGCTCATATGCGCATACGAAATGCGTGGAAGGAATTCAAAGAGTTATGTTTCAAGCTGAATCAATTCTGCACGATAGAATACATGAAAGTGAAATTTTTTCTAAGGGTTTTGTAGCCTCTCGAAGATAAGTACAGATGTCTCCGTACCGATCTGCAAGACTCTACTAAACGTGCTCATGACTCGTGAGACCTATGTAACCTAGAGCTCTGATACCAACTTGTCACGACCCTAAACTCAAACCTGTCGTGATGGCGCCTATCGATGGTACTAGGCCAGCCGACTCACACAATACTACAACAATTCATTCAAAGATATGCCAAAAGGCGCCTTGTATAGCAGAATTCATAAAATAAACAAGAGTTGAACTCAAAAAAATAGAAATGCGGAATGAAAATCCCCAAAATCGGGGTGCCACTGAGTCATGAGCAACTACTAAAAACTGGTCCGATAACAAAAAGACTAACATAGTCTGGGAAAAATCCAAAATACAACTAATGGGAAGATAAAGAAGAAGAAAACAAGGTTGCGATCGCCGGGCAGCTACCTTGCTAACTCCAATGATCAGCTACAAGAATATCAACAGCCGCTACCGTGACCAAAAATGCCTGGATCTGCACACAAGGTGCAGGGAGTAACGTGAGTAGACCAACTCAGTAAGCAACAGAAGTAAATAAAGGTTGAGAAGTAGTGACGAGCTAAATGCAAGTACCGTTCATATCACAAGAATTTAGTAAAGTGCGGCATGCTATGCAACTAGAGATTAAGTCAAATCAGTTTGTTTAAATCAACTTCAAGTAAGACAATCAGAAATATCTTTCAACAGTTCTCAAATAAAGACTCAAAGCAACTATGAGCATGGATGATGAAATCATATACTGCCCCTCGGGCTAACATCACTCAGTCCTCCCAATCCCTCCAACCTCACAATCACTCAAGCCTCACAATCACTCAAGCCTCACAATCACTCATGCCTCACAATCGCTCAGCACTCGGCACTCGCATTCAGTAGGTACCTGCGCTCACTGGGGGTGTTCAGACTCATGAGGGGCTCCTACTGCCCAAGAGCTATAATCCGCACGGACAACTCACGTGCTGTATGGACAACTCACGTGCTATAATATCATATCTGGATCCGCACAGACAACTCACATGCTGCACGGACAGCTCACGTGCTATGGTATAATAATATCTGGATCCGCACGGACAACTCACGTGCTGTAATAATATCTCACAATCAGGCCCTCGGCCTCACTTAGTCATAAATCTCTCCAGTCTCTCGGGCTCTCAATAGTCATGATACTCAACCCAAAAAACAATAATATGATGCATCAATAATGAACAATAGAGACTGAGATAAAATAAATAAGTAAATTGCGACTGAGTACAAAACAACAATTTAGCAGATAATTCAACATGTACACGACCTCTATGGGTCCCAACAGTACCAATATATAGCCTAAATATGGTTTCTAACATGACTTACAGTCAAATTTCCACAACACATAGAGAGCATATAGCTAACAACAAGTCATTCAACTTTACAGTTTCACGGGACAGACCAAGTCAAAATCCCCTCGGTGCACGCCCACACGCCCGTCACCTAGAATGTGCGTCACCTCCAAAATAATCAGATTACACAAAAATTCGGGGTTTCATACCCTCAGGACCAGATTTACAACTGTTACTTACCTCAATCCGAGTAATTCTCTACTCCGAAATGCCCTTTCCTCTCGAATCGGCCTCCAAACATCCCGAATCTAGCCACAAGTAGTACAATACCATTAATATATGCTAAAGGAATCAATTCCACAAGAAAACTACTAAATTTGACTCAAAACCCGAAATCGTCTCAAATCCGACCCTCGAGCCCACGTCTCGAAATCCAACAAAAGTCACAAAACCCGAAAGCCCATTCTCTCACGAGTCTAACTATATGAAATTCATCAAAATCCAACATCATTTGGTCCCTCAAATCCTCAAATTACACTCTGCAAAATCCCAAGCCCTAACCCCCAATTGTCACTTTAAAACCCCATTAATTAGATGAGAAATCAACGGAAAAGCACCACAGCTAGGAGTATTAGAGCTCAAGCAACTTACCTCTGTGAAAACCCTTGAATCCCCTTCAAAAATCACCCCAAAAGCTCCAAAGTCCGAGTTAAAAATGGTGGAAATGAGCAAAAATCACGAAGTTCTCAATTCATACATTCTGCCCAGTGAAACCGCATATGCGGTCACCTTATCCGCTTCTGCGATGCCGCACCTGCGGTAAATACCATCGGAGGTGCGGAACTCACTTAAAATCCCAGGTTCCGTATCTGCAGCCAATAACTCGCACTTGCGCATCTCCCTCTGCTTCTGTGGAGCCAGCAAATTTCCTCCTTTCCGCATTTGCGCCCCATGTCTCGCATTGGCGGGCTCGCAGATCCGACAGCCTTCTCGTACCTGCGGTTCCAGTCCAACTCAACACTGCCCACATCTGCGGCCTCCCATGTGCTTCTGCGGTCTCGCACCTGCGGCTCCCTCTCCGCAGGTGCGAAAAACACCAGCAACAGCAGTTCTGCTGCATTTTCCAAGTTCCAAACCTTCCGTTAACCACCTGGAACCACCCCGAGGCACTCGGGACCTCAACCAAACATACCAACACATCCCATGACATCATACGAACTTAGTCGAGCCTTCGAATCACTCAAAACAACATCAAAACACCAAATTACCCTCGGATTCAAGCCTAAGAATTTTTAAATTTCCAAATTCCACCAACGATGCCGAAACCTACCAAACCACGTCCGAATGACCTCAAATTTTACACACAAGTCACAAATAACACCACGAACATATTCCAACTTCCGGGATTCCATTCCGACCCCGATATCAAAATTTTCACTGCCGACCAAAATCGCCAAAATCCTAACTTTCGCCAATTCAAGCCTAATTCTACCACAGGCCTCCAAATCTTATTCTGAACGCGCTCCCAAGTCCAAACTCACCTAACGGAGCTAACGGAACCATCAAAATTTAAATCCGAGGTCGTTTACACATAAGTCAACATCCGGTTGACTTTTCTAACTTAAGCTTCTACTTTAGAGACTAAGTGTCTCAATTCACTCCGAAACCACTCCGGACCCGAATCGACTAACCCGGTATAATACAATATAGCTGAGTAATACAAAAAGAAACAGAAATGGGAGAAACGGGGCTATAACTCTCGAAACAACCGGCTGGGTCATTACACTCAGTATAGGGCAACGCCTTCACTAATCCAAATTCTTGATAATTATATTAACGCCTCAGTTTAAACTTATTTCATCAATTATTTGCATATGGAAAATCCATATTAAAATTAAATTCTAAGAAATATCAAATCATCAAACTCACGGAATTCACATAAATATACAAGTAATAATCACATCAAATTGTCATATAAAAATAAATTCAACAAACGCGAATTGAGGCATGGCAAATAGATTATTTAATAAATGCCAACGGTTATCCAATTTACTACACAATATACCTAAGACTTAAACCCAATATATTTTGCACATATAAGCCCGAGTACGTACTCGTCACCATGCGTACACGGCTTTTCACATTTCACAAATAGCACATAAGACTCGATGCCTAAGGGGTAATTCCCTCACTCAAGGTTAGGCAAGTTACTTACCTTTTTGAAGTTAGGCCGATATTCCAAAATAGCCTTCTTGCTCGAATTGACCTCCGGACAGCTCAAATCTATCCAAATTAATTGTATAACTTCATTAAAATTCATTGAAAATAATTCCGGATAATAAAATACCAACTTAAAATTTTATTCTAAAAAGTCAACGCAAGACCCGCCCCTCGAAACCCGACAGAATTTTTACGAAATCCGAACACCCATTCAGATACGAGTTCAACCATACCAAAATTATCGAATTTCGATAACGGATCGTCCTTCAAATCTTAAATTAAAGTCTAGAGGAATTCTACCATTTTCAACCCAATTCACTAATTTAGTGATAAAAACAATAATAGATTCATGTAATTTAACCAAAATCAAGTTAAAAATTCTTACCCCAAAGTTTTTCTTGAAAAACTCTCGAAAAATTGCCTCACCCGAGCTTTCTTGCTCCGAAAATGGAAGAATGAGATGAATTTGGACTTTATTCTGTTGCCCAGGGGTTTGTTCTTCGCGTTCGCGACCCTCCCCTCGCGTTCGCGATGAACAAATTCTATAACAGCCATTTTCAAACTCTTCTCAGATAGCTTCTAGTATAATGGTGATAACCTTTTGTACAAAACTCCAAATGATAAATGATTTAACTTTCTGAAAACTAGACTCCAAGGGCTACAACTTCCATTTGTTGCTCATCTTCCAATTCCTTATAGATTGCGAGATATAAGCTTCCAAAATCAGCCTTATGCAACAGAGATTTCCAAATGCATTCCAGACAGCCTGTAGTGTATCCACCATAACTTTCTATACATAACTCCAAAAGACAAATGGTTTACCTTTCTGTAAACTAGACACAACAACTTTTATTTTTGGATTATCTCCAAATTCCTTATAGATTGCGAGATATGAGCCTCCAAAGTCAGACGACGGACAGCAAAAATTCCTTCTTCGCGAACGTGAGAGCCTCTTCGCGAACATGAAGAACAAAGTCCCAACAGCAAAATCCTTCTTCGCAAACGCGAGAGGCTCCTCGTGAACGCGAAGAACAACACCAGAACCAGCAACTAGCAGCATCAAAACACCCAAACTTGGTCCGGAACCACCCCGAATCAAACCCGAGGCCTTCGGGACCCCGTCCAATCATACCAACCAGTCCCAACACATAATACGAACTTGCTCGAGGCCTCAAATCACATCAAATAACATCAAAACCATGAATCGCACCCCAATTCAAGCTTTATGAAATTTTGAATTTCAAACTTCTACACTCGACGCCGAAACCTATCAAATCAAATTCGATTGACCTCGAATTTTGCACACATGTCATAATTGACATTACAGACCTACTCCCACTTCCGGAATCAAAATTCGACCCCGATATCAAAAAGTCCACTCCCAGACAAACTTCCCAAAAACTTTCAAATTTTCAACTTTCGCCAAATGACCCCGAAATGACCTACAGACTTCCAAATCCACATCCGGACGCTTCCCTAAGACCAGAATCATCATGCGGAGCTATTACCAGGCTCGGAATTCCAAACGGACATCGATAACATCAAAATCCACTTCAACCCAAACTTAGAAAATTCTTAAACTTTAAAAATGCCAACCTTCAATAATAGGCGCCGAAATACTCCCGGGCCACCTGATACTCAACCCGAACATATGCCCAAGTCCAAAATCATCATACAGACCTATTGGAATTATCAAAATTCCATTCCGGAGTCATTTGCTCAAAAGTCAAACTCCGGTCAACTCTTTTCATTTAAGCTTCAAAAATGAGAATTGTTCTTTCAATTTAAATTCTGAATCTTTCGAAAATCAAACGACCACATATGCAAGTCATAATACGTATTACGAAGTTGCTCGGGACCTTAAGTAGCTGAATGGGGCATAGATTCTTAAAATGACAAGTCGGATCGTTGCAGTAGGTCAAGTTTGTTTGATAAAATGAAGCGAGTAAGATTTTATTTTTGTTATAGATGTGAACTCGTAATAGCTATTTTGGAGGGGGTCCAAATGTACTAACAATTTAGAAGGATAAGAAGTCTCGCCTTAGTAATAGAATAAGGGAAAAATAAAATAAAATTGTAGATTAGATTGTAATTATAGTTTTTATAGTTAGGGAATGAAATTAGTTTTGGTTCCTTATCTTCTTTAAAGTCTAATGTGTTAACTAATGCTTTTATAATTTTGAAAGTTCGGTTTTGTACAAGGGTGAAGGGCATGATCAACTGGCATACAATAATTATTTTTCTACTTTTAGGATTTCAACGATATCAGTTTTTCAATTCATATGTTACGTAAATACTTGCTAGTTTTCTTCCGTAAATTCTGTTTTAATCTCTTATGTAATGTTGTAGTTACTCAACGAAATGTATCTCATTAGAGCATGCTTTAAATGGCAGGATAATGTACTAAAAGTTTCAAATTATTATGGCAAGAGCAAAGAGAAAGTGGTCTTTCTAATAACTACATTTTTTTAACTTCTCAATTTACAAATAATAATTTTTTGTGTCATTATTTTAATTTTTAGGATTTTTATTAACACTCCTTGAAATAAGCTTCATTAGTATATATTTAATGAACTATACATTACATAGAAGTGTACAAAAACCAAATTTAGGGATTATTCCAAATTTATGTTATTTTACAAGTATTTTTTTCGTCATAAAAAAGAGGGATAATGTATGAATCCATTATTGGCTCTCTACTCTTTCTATAAACCTAATGATGTTTTATAAGACCGTGCGAAGCGCGCGTAAATTCATTAGTTCTAGTATAAGGCAAAATTTGTGATGAGAATTTTGGGCTTTCTGATCATGTGATGACTCAAAATGTCATATTTAGTTTAAACATTCATTTCTGTGTTCTAAGACCTCGAAAAGCACTATTCATCATTCATCGACTTGCATTCGCAGTCCGTATAGTTTTCCAGAAAGTTTTTATGTGAAAAATGGATTAAAATGTGAAATAGAACTTTAAAACTCAACTGAGTTGACTTCGGTCAACATTTTCAGCAAACAGACCCGGATCAGTATTTTGACAGTTTCAGTAGGTCTGTATCGTGATTTGGGACTTGGGTGTATGCCCGGAATCGAATTCGGAGGTCCCTAACTCAAATTATCGCTATTTAACGGAAACTAGAAATCTAAAGGCTAAAGGTTTCCAAAGTTTGACCACATATTTGACTTTATTGATATCAGACTCAGATTGAGATTCCGAAAATTGGAATAGCTCTGTTATGTCATTATGACTTGTGTGCCAAATTTGAAGTCATTCCGGATTCGTTTAATATATTTTGGCATGAGTTTTACAAATTGAAGAGTTTGAAACTCAAAAGTCTGAATCGAGGTGTGAATTGCAATTTCGACGTCATTTGACGTGATTTGACACCCCGAGTAAGTCCGTATTATGTTACGGGACTTTTTGGTGTATTCAGACGAGGTCTCGAGTACCCCGAGTGTGATTAGGATCGAAATCGGATCAAAAATTGGACTTAAACAAAATCTGAAATTTTGCTGCTTCTGGTGCCTTTTCTTTTGCGAAGCCTTGGCCGCAGAAGCGAGAAATCCCTCGCAGAAGCAGCCTGGACAAGCTGAGCAAAGAGCCGCAGGTGCAGAACCTTGAATGCACCCGCGCGTCCGCAGAAGCAGACTCTACGATCTCAGAAGCGGAAGGCAGCACAAATGCACATTTGGCTCCGCATAAGCGAGCTCGCAGATATGGCACTTGTGCCCGCAGATGCGAAAAAGCCTGGGCAGAACCCATAAAATCGAGGGTGAGTCATTTTTACTCATTTTTGAGTTTTGAGTCTCTGATTTGGGGGATTTTCACGACTTCGACTTGAATAAGTGTTTTATATCCGAAAGTGATTATATTTCATAAATCCATGTCAATATTCATCGTTTATTTCGGATTTAGATGGAAGAAATTGAGATTTTTATAAAATCTTCCAAAAATGTAAAATGAAGATTTGAAGGTCAATCGATGTCGAAATTCGATAATTTTTATATGGTTGAACTCGTATCGGAACGGGTGTTCGGATTTCGTGAGTTTTTTTGGGATTCAAGATGTGGGTTCCACTGTCGATTTTTAAAATAAATTTCGGATTTTAATCCGGAAAATTAGTAAATTCATATGGAACTAATTTCTACGATTCGTGTTGAGTATATTGAATTGTTTGTGAATAGATTTGAAGCTTTCAGATACGAATTCGCGAGGCAACAGTTTATTGAAATCTTGAAATTGGTTGCGAAGCGAGGTAAGTATCGCGATTAACCTTGACTTGAGGGAATAGAACCCTTGAATTATTTGTTATGTGAAATTCATGTGAACGATGTATAGGCAAGGTGACGAGTGTCTATACGTCGTCAAATTAATTATTTGCATAATTATTTGAAAATCATAAATCATTTTAAATCATGAGTTAATTATTATATTAATTGTTTCTCTCATATTCCTTGCTCAATATTATATCTTGAATCCATGATATAATTGCTACATGCTTATTTGATTTATGTGTCTTAATTGCTACTTGACATTTAGCATACTAATTACTAAATTGCCTATTTTCTCCTTAATTTCTATAATTAATTGCTACTTGTCATCACTTATTTCTAAATAAATCATAATTATTGTATGCTTGTTGTCTTATAATTTCATATTAATTATTGCATTTATTGGAGTAATTTCTTTTATAAGAATTGGTAAATTATATTGTTGGAGGAGCTGGTTGCACGCCGCAATAGAAATAAAAGTAAATATATTAGAGGAGTGGGTTTCACACCGCAACAGAATTAATTGAAATGAATATATTGGAGGAGCGAGTTGCACGCCGCAACAGAATTGATTGAAAAGATATATTGAGAATCGAGTTGCACGCCGCAACAGGTTTAAATAAAAATAAATATATTGTGGGATCGGGTTGTACGCCGCAACGAAACTGAATATGAATATATTGTGGGATCGAGTTGCTCGCCGCAACAGAAACTGATTGAAATAATAATTGGTTATGACTGCCGAGTTGGCTTCAACTGTTGAATTGAGTTACCTATTTTATTTCTATTATTGTTGTTATTATTATTATTGCGTACAGGTTAATGTAAGTGACATGCCTTAACCTCGTCACTACTTCGTCGAGGTTAGGCTCGGAACTTACTGGGTATATGGGACCGGTTGTACTCATATTATACTCTGCACTTCTTGTGCAGATACCGAAGTTGTTCCTAGCGGCGTACAGTAGATTTGCTCGGATTCACCTATTCGCAGGAGACTTGAGGTATAGCTGCATGGCGTTCGTAGTTCTGAAGTCCTCTTCCACTTTATCGTAGTTGTGTATTTCTTTTCAGACAACTTTATTTTCATTCAGACCTTTATTTGTATTATTCTAGTAACTTGTGCACTTGTGACACCAGTTCTGGGATGGTATTTAGACATTGCTATTATTAGGGATTATTCACTTTATTTTAAACTTTATTTCCGTATCTGTTTCTTTGTTACTAATTAATTTTAAAATTATTTAAAAATGGCTAATATTATTCTAATGTTGGCTTGCCTAGCAAGTGAAATATTAGGCGCCATCACGGTCCCGAAGGAGAAAGTTTTCGGTCGTGACAACTTGGGCTAATATTATTCTAACGTTGGCTTACCTAGCAAGTGAAATGTTAGGCGTCATCGCGATTCCGAAAGCAGAAATTTCGGGTCGTGACAGATCAAGGCTACGACTGTTTTTTAATTACCTTAAATTATTTGATTAAAGTGCGTGTTAAATATTCTGTTACAGTAGCCATTCAAGGTGGAATTATTTAGGGTATTAATGATAGGGACGTTTGGCTTTCTAAACTGAAAATAGAGATGGAGAAAGAAAGGAGGTCTAATTAAGGCAATGTAATTAAAACTTTTTGAACATTTTAATGTAAAGCACATAAACAGGGAAAAATATAAAAAATGTGAAAAACTTTGAGAAAAAAGATAAATGTGATTCATTGTGATGACCCGATAGGTCATCTAGAGTTTTAACCCTTAATTATGTATTTAGAAAACTCAAATAGCTCTTTTTGTGTCTTTTCTAGAAGGCTCTTATGTGAAAATATTGATTAAAATGTGAATTCGTGCCTTAAAAATTTATTTGGGTTGACTTCGGTCAATATTTTGAGCAAACAGATCCAGATCCAAATTTTGACGGTCCCGATGGGTCTGTATTATGATTTGGGACTTGAGCGTATACCCGAAATCGAATTCAGAAGTTCCCAGCTCGAGTTATCGCATTTTGTCGAAAATTTAAAGTTTAATGGTTTAAAGACTTTATAAATTTGACCGATGTTTGACTTTGTTGATACAGAGTCCGGATTTTGGTTCCAAACTTGGCATAGATCCATTACTATATTTATGATTTGTCTGCAAAATTTGGTGCAAAACGGAAGTGATTTGACATGCTTCGGACGTCCGGTTGTTAAAATAAAAATTCTTAAGTTTTATTGTAATTTCATTCGTTTTGGTGTCTGATTCGTAGTTCTATGTGTTATTTTTATTTTTTGATCGCGCGAGCGAGTTCGTATAATATTTTTGAACTTGTGTGCTTGTTTGGTTTGGAGCCCCGAGGGCTCGGGTGAGTTTTGGATAGCCTACAAACCATTTGAACTTAGAAAAATCTGGTTTTTGAGCTTCAGGTGTCATCTGGTGTGTTGTGCTTCACAATCGCGAAGGAGAATCTGAGACTCGATAGGATTTTGTTCTACGCGAACGCGAGACCTTGGTCGCGAATGAGGAGCATTGGGGGGTCTGCTCTTCGCGAACACGACCAGTCAATCGCGAACGCGTAGTATTAGATAGGTTGGATTGGGAGTTGAGGTTACTCTATGCGAACGCGAGCCCAGGCTTGCGAACGCGGAGATGAGGCGGGCTGAACCTTCGCGAATGCGTGGAGATACTCGCGATCGCGTAAGCCATCGAGGTAATACCTTCACGAACGCCTCAGGTGTCTCGTGAACGCGATGAACACCTGACGCCCAGTCATTTAAATTTCTAAAAGACGGAATTTCACCTATTTTTCATAATCTTTCCATTAGAGCTCGGCCTAGAGGCGATTTGGAGGAGCAATTTCAACACCAATTCATAGGTTAGTATACTTTAACCCATTTTCTTCCATTTCTAACATCACCCATTAATTTCTAGCCTTAATCTTTGTTCTTCCATGGTAGAAAACTAGGGATTTAGGAAGAATTGGGGGGTTTGCAAAATTCGAGATTTAGACCTCAATTTGGGGTCGGATTTCAAAACTAATTACATAATCGGGCTCGGGGGTAAATGGGTAAATGGGTTTTGGTCCGAATCTCGAATTTTGACCAAGAGGGCCTGAGGTTTGACTTTTTTTGACTTTTTTGGAAAAGTGTAAAAATCCTATCTTTATGTATAGTAATTGATTCCCTTAGCATTATTTGACGTTATCGAGTCGATTGTGGTTAGATACAACTGGTTTGGAGGCGGATTCTAGAGGAAAGGCCCCGGTAGAGCTCTGAATTGAATGTGGAGTGAGGTAAGTGTCGTGGTTAACCTTGACTTGAGGGATTAGGACTTATTTGTCTATTTGCTACGTGTTTAAATGTTTGGGTACAACGTATATGTGAGGTGACGAGTACTTATGCGTTGTTGTTGGGTTAAAGCATGCGGGTGGGACTTATTTCTTGTAATTTACATCCTTCTTTGATTATGGTATCCATGCTTAGACTAGTTTGTTACTTAATTGGGCGTTCTTTCCGCATTTATGAACTATTTGTGACAATTGAATATTTTTGGAAGTTGAGGTTTGGTATTGTGAAACCGTTATTGACGTAAGATTTATTCTTGCTTATTCTATCTCCCCAAATGTTATATATTCATTGATTCATGGTAAGGAAGAGTGTTAAAGCACGAAGGGTGATGTCGTGCCGATTATTGTTTCATTTATTAAGTAATACATAGTGAGGAAGAGAGTTAAAGCATGAAGGGTGATGTCGTGCTGTATTTATCTTTTCATGATGAAATTGAGGGTAAAAGCACGAAGGGTGATGTCGTGTCGTATTTATCATTTTATGGGAAGATTGAGAGTAAAAGCACGAAGGGTGATGCCGTGCCATTATTGTTGTTCCATGGTGAGGTTGAGAGTAAAAGCACGATGGGTGATGTCGTGCAGTCTTTATTCAATATGTTATCTGTTTCCATTGGTTGGTGTTTTACTTGACAGTTTTATGTTGTTATTTCTGCTATAGTTATCATATCATGTTCCCATTCGCATACCCCCTCCCAATAGTACATGTTTAATCTTTATTATTGTTATGTTGTACGTATATTTTCGTTTGCACATGTTTAATTACGTGAGTGTTCTATCATAGCCTCGTCACTACCTCGTCAAGGTTAGGCTCGACACTTACGGAGTACATTGGGTCGGTTGTACTCATTTTACACTCTGCACTTCTTGTGCAGATTTTAGTATTGTTCCCAACTGTACGTGAGGTGCATCAGCTCGGATTGGCATATTTGGAGACTCGAGGTAGATCTGCTGGTATCCGCAGACCTTGAAGTCCCCTTCCTCTTTCCTTATTTACTGTTCATTTCATTCGAGACAGCTGTACTCATTTCAGACTTTATTTGTAGCATTTCTAGAAGCTCGTGCACTTGTAACTCCACATCTGGCTTGTACTTAGATATTTTTGGGTATTATACTACTTCGCACTTCGTTTTAGTTTCATTTTAGTTCAATTGGTTTAATTTTTTGAGTTGTTTAAAAACTGGCTTAAGAACTTCTCTAACGTTGGCTTGCCTAGCAAGTGAAATGTTAGGCGCCATCACGATCCCGAGGTACAAATTCTGGATCGTGCATTCATGGCCAAAGAGACATGTCACATCACCTTTTCTAATCCCTCTTTTATATATATATATATATATATATATATATATATATATATATATATATATATATATATATATATATATATATATATATATATATATATATATATATGTCACGACCCAAAATTCAACTAGTCGTGATGGCACCTAACCCAACCCGCTAGGTAAGCCAACTTTCAACTATCCAATTTCAATAACAATTATTTAAAGTAATTTAAGTGAATAAACATCTTAATCTTATACATCCCCCAAGAACTGGTAGAATCATGAACTTCTAAGAATAGAGTATACAAAGTGAAAATAAAATAAATACATAGTCTGTTTGAATAATACATAAATAGAGCTTTTATAAATCTAAGGCTACCCTGAATAAAAGGCAGCTACAACAGGAACGCAGGTACATCTTCAAGTTCCGCAACCATCGAGCACAGCAACAACAACAGCCAATATATGCACGCAATGTGCAGAAGTGTAGTATCAGTACAACCGACCACATGTACTGAATAAGTAACAAACCTAGATGTAGGTTGAAAGTAGTGACGAGCTTCCACCAAGTCGGGTCCAAAACCAATAGTCCACAATAATCCATAACAACATAAAGCAAATAATACCAGAAATAACTTAGGGATAAAATACTCAGCCAAATAATGATTTCAAAAATTATAGTTCTTCCTTTTAAATATCTCAGTGAAAAAAAACCAAATCGTTTGCCGAAGTTTCCAATAATATAAATAGTTTGAAAACAATAAATTTCTCCCAAAATCTTGTCAATAATAAATAAGATATTTCATTTTTCCTTCCGGATAACCCGTGTAAAACAAATGCATCACTATGCCCATCTGTCAAAAATATGTGAGAAATCATGAATGATGTGATGTTGTACAGCATGAGAAAAAATACATCTCTATGCTTGTATGTCATGTGTGCATGCCAATGCGATGCAATTCAGTGATAAAATCATAAACAGCCCCTCGGGCAGAACATCACTTATATACAGCCCCTCGGGCAACCTCACAGTCACTCGTGCCACTCGGGCATACCTCACAATCACTCTTGCCACTCGGGCATACCTCACAATCACTCTTGCCACTCGGGCATATCTCACAATCACTCATGCCTCCCAGTCACTCAGCACTCGGCACTCGGTACTCGCACTCAGTAGGTACCTGCGCTCACTGGGGGTGTGTACAGACTCCGGAGAGGCTCCTTCAGCCCAAGTGCTATAATCTGCACGGACAACTCACGTGCGATAATAATAAAGTATGTTGCAAGCGGGCAGCCCCGATCCACACTCATCCTCACAAATCAGGCCCTCGGCCTCACTCAGTCATAAAGTATGCTGCAGGCGGGCAGCCCCGATCCACACTCATCCTCACAATTCAGGCCCTCGGCCTCACTCAATCATAAAGTATGCTGCAGGCGGGCAGCCCCGATCCACACTCATCCTCACAAATCAAGCCACTCGGGCATTTCAGTAAAACAGGGCATTCGGCCCAAAGCATTTATATGCATCAAAATAGAGTCGTAAAACTGAGTTATGATATGCAATGAAATGAATATGACTGAGTATGAATTTTTAATTTAACACAATAATTCACAGCAATATGACCTCCATGGGTCCCAATAATACTGGCACATAGCCTCAACATGATTTTTAATATGCTTTTCAGCTCAATTTCTTTGACACATAAAACCGCATGGAAAATGCCAAGATTATTTAACTATAAAATTCCACATAAATAATTATGTCACAATTTCTATAGTGCACGCCCACACGCCCGTCACCTAGCATGTGCGTCACCTCCCAACAATTCACAAAATATATATATTCAGGGTTCATACCCTTAACTCCAAGATTAGAAGAGTTACTTACCTCGAACAAGCTGAATCCAATGTCGAGCAAGCTAAACAGTGCTCCAGAAATCCCATTATGTGCGTATCAACTTCCAAACGGCTCGAATCTAGTCACAATTAATTTGATTCAGCCCACAAAATTTACAGGAATTAATTCCATATCAAAATACTAGTATTTTCACAAAATCCGAAATTACACCCCAAAAATCACCCGTGGGGTCCACGTCCCAAATCCGACGAAACTCACAAAATACGACAACCCATCCAATTACAAGTTCAACCATACTAATTTCACTCAAATCCGACTCCAAATCGGTATTCAAACTTGAAAAGTTCATTTTGTGACATTATAGAAATTTCCTTCTATTTCTCTTGAAGATTCAATAATCTTACACCAAAAATGAAGATGAATTCATGGAATATAATCACAAGGGAGTTAATAATACTTACCCCAAGTTGTGTGAAAATTTTTCTCTCCAAAATCGCCCAAACCGAGCTCCAAAATATCCAAAATGAGAAAAATTCTCGGAACCCTCGTTTTTAAACACTGCCCAGGCATTTCCGCACCTGCGGTGCCTGGGCTCGCACCTGCGCATCCGCATTTGCAGACAAAAATGCGCGCCTGCGGAAAACAGTCGGCCCTCTAAAAACTCGCATCTGCGGCAATATTCTCGCATCTGCGGGCTTCGCAGATGCGCATTCCCCTTCGCACCTGCGGCACTGCCCAGTCCCAAACTTGGCCACTTCTGCGGCTTATTTCACGCACATGCGGCTTCGCACCTGCGATAAAAATCTTCGCAGGTGCGATCACACCAGTAGGCAGCAGTTCCAGCATTTTCTTAAGTCCAAATTTGATCCGCTAACCGTCTGAAACTCACCCGAGGCCCCCGGGACCACAAATAATTGTATCAACAAGTCCCATAACATAATACGGAGCTACTCGAGGCCTCAAATCACACCTAACGATATCGAAACGATGAATTACACCTCAATCCGAAATCATTGAACCTTGAAACTTCAAATTCTATAACTTACGTCAAAACACATCAAATCGCGTCCGATTGACCTCAAATTTTGCACACAAGTCACATTTCACATTACGGACCTATTTCAATTTTCAGAATCGGATTCCGACCCCGATATCAAAAAGTCAACTCCCCGGTCAAACTTCTCAAAAATTTAACTTTCGGCAATCCACGTCAAATTCCACTACGGACTTCCAAATAATTTTCCGGACACGCTTCTAAGTCCAAAATTACCATACGGAGCTATTGGAATCATCAGAATTAAATTCCGAGGTCGTTTACACATAAGTCGATATCCGATCACTATTTTAACTTAAGCATTAAACCTTGGAACTAAGTGTTCCAATTCATTCCAAAACCTCACCGGACCCGAACCAATTACTCCGGCAATTTACACAACAGCTGTAAAGTACAGCTGTTGTGTATATATATACGCGCGCGAGAGTATCTCACTAAATATGTATTGCTCATGTAAATTGAATTTAGAAACAAATATGTAAGAGATTTGACATTACTAGTTCTCATATAGTTATTCTTTTCTCGTTATCCAAATCTGTCATTTGATTATGTTAGATCTCTGTTAAGGTGTAAAGCAAAACAACATAAAATAACCCCAAACCAAACCAAAAAGGAAAAATTCAAACCAAACCATATTTATTTTAGTTCAGATTAGATGGCAGTTTTTCTAAACCGTAAACCAATTACTAGCTTAAGTTATATATACAAGGTATTAGAATAGCTTAAGGCCTCATTTGTTTGCACTTAATGGAGGTATGAATCTTAATTATTCAGAGCTCAGACGTTAAGTGCGTTTGTTTTTAAAGTTTGAATCTTAATTATTCAAACCTTAATCATTAAGTGTGTTTTTTTTTTTACTTCACAACCACTTAATGGGTCTGAATAGGTCTGTATGATTAAGATCTATAACATATACTTAATTTCATTAAGATGCTATCATCCATATTCATTATTAACTGCCGCCACCATCTACCATTATCAACTACCACCATGTCGTTGCCGCCGCCACCACACCACCAATATCATCAATCACAGCTGCCACCATTATCGACTATCACCATCCACCATCTCCACCACTACCGCCACCATCATTCCCAACCACAATCAATACTCATTCACCTCAACTACCACAACTAACTACCCCATCACCATCAACAACCATAGCCGGCACTTGTCATCATTATAATCGACCGCCACCCATCACCACCTTCCTCAATCACAACTACCACCACCACCCACCATTATTAACTATCACCACCCACCACCACCATCCTCAATCATAATCGCCACCATTACCAATCACCACTAGCTACTACCCTGAACCACCACCATCAATCAAAACTACCACCAACCACCACCTCTAGTCGGCATTCACCCGTTAGCCATCACCACCAACATCTATCATATTTTAAAAAATTATATATTTTGTTGATAGAAATTAGATTAATTAATATTTCATTTGAATTTTATGTTTATTAATTTTCAAATAAAGATAAATCTTATACATTCAGATGTTAAAAATCAAATAGTCTTAATCATTTAGTATTCAGATCTTAATACACGTCTTAATATTCAGTTGTGTATTCAGATTCAGATGTCTTAATATTAATACACATCTTGATATTTAGATGTGTATTCAGATTCAGACGTCTTAATCTTAAAAAAAATAAATGAGGCCTAAGTTAGATAAACAGTTTATCAATATAGTTTTCAAGAATATAATTTATTCCTCAGTTTATACTCTGAATTGTTTCACCATCTAAATATGAAGAACATTTTATCAAACATAAGCAAGACTGAAACTAGAATTGTAGGGGTACTCAAAGAAGAGAACCCCTCCAAAAATAGGCATATGCCACTAAATGCAGCGCACACACGGTATTCTTTAGTAAAAGGCGAAAGAATAATTCGCTTTGTGCTCACTGCGTGACTGCGTGAGTTCTAAAGTAGTCCGTGCTTCCCATTTTATATTGTTAGAATGTTTGGTTTTACTCTTTCTTATCATTGTTTTATCCATTTAAGATTTGATTCGTTTTCGCTGTTTCGCTAATTGTGAAGTAAAGATGCGGAGAATCTGTTCTATAGATTCCGTTCAGTGTCTTGGTGATGGTGGAGAAATAGATGCTCACAAACTGATTGATGAAATGTCGCTCACAATTGTGTTGCACAACCAGAGCTGGATGTGCATTTCGGTAGCAGGTGTAATACACTTGTTGTCTTCTATTCAATTACATGTATACTTGAAAATTACCTATTATCGTTTTTCAAAATCACTAATTTTATACCTTTTTTTCAAATAGAAACAAAAAATGTCTTTGTATGTGTTAACAATGACTTTTATTTTCAATTAATCATTTAATTACATATCAATCATACATTAGTTGAAATCATTTATGTGCATCTTTTTAATCTATTCAAAGAATTTATCAAGCCACTAAGTTTTGCATTAGAATTGGTTGTTTACGCTCTTTCCCGGACTCTGCGTGAATGCAAAATATTTGTGCTCCGGGCTGGGAAAAATATATTGTTTTTGTACAAATCTTTATCTATCGTAATCTTCTCTTTGAAATCAACCGTATATGTTGTGGCAATATTTTAAAGCCTTGTTGACAAATGTCATAATCAAAACCACGTGACATTCCTTCTAGAAGCCATTAGAAAGATGGCAAAATGCCTTGGTAAAGTGGCAAATTCCATCAGCCTCGTTGCTTCCCTTCACAAAATGAAGCCATGCAATTGCATCTATAAATAGCCACCATTGGTTACTCATTTCTCCGTCATCAGAAACAAAAGCTCTTTCTACTCAGCTTTCTTCTCTTTCTCGCCTAGCTTCTCCTTATCTCCAATTTTTATTTATAAATTTTCTTGTCCTTTATTCTCCTTTCAATCTTGTTGGATTATTGTAATATAATTTTGCTGATTTCTGTATCCTCTAAATAAATAGAGGTAGGCATGTTTAATCGTGGAGAAACATTTCGCACTACTGAAATAGTTTCTTAGGATAGTGTCCAGCACGACTCAAGCCAATTCGTGTATTTCTGCTCACAAATAATAATATTGCAGTCATATTGTAATTTTCCCGTTGTCATTTTACTACAATCTAAGAAATTATGTTAAACAATACTGATACTAAAAATACTGCCGATACCACCAATATTGGCGCTACTTTTGTTGCTTCAGTCCCAGTTGCACTATCATATGCTAGGTCGTTTCCAGATGTGTCAAATATTGAAATTTTCGCCAATGAAAATTTCAAGCGTTGGCAAGAACGTATTTTATCACTGCTTGATGTCCATGGTGTTGCACATGCACTGCTGCATCCACAACCTAGTGCAGACGCTGATAATAAAATAGTGGAATCATGACAGCATGTCAATAAAGTATGTCGTCATACTATAGTACAAACTATTTCTAATGAACTGTTTAACGTGTATTGCAGTTATAAGGAAGCAAAAGCTATTTGAGAAGCCTTAATTAAAAATTCCACTGCTGAAGATGCTACAAAACAAAAATTTATAGTAGGAAACTTTTATTAGTGGCAGATGAGAGATGATAAGGAGATGAACGTGTAAATCAACGAATATCAAAAATTGGTAGAAGACTTGAAGGCCGAGGGGATATCTTTATCAGAAAAGTTTGATGCTGGAGTGCTAATTGAGAAGGTGCCTGACTCATGGGGTGATTATAAAAATAACTTAAAGCACAAACAGAAAAATTTCACCATTGAAAAAATCATGACCCACATCCTAATTGAAGATTCTAACAGAAAAGAATTTGCCAAAGCTAAGATGACAGCTCTTAAAGCAAACTTAGTGCAAAGCAGCAACAACAATCGCAAAAGGTACGAGAATAAGTCTCAAGGTTACAAGCCTAAATATCCTAACCTTAAAAGAAAAAAGGGCTTCTTATTTTATTTGTGGAAAATCAGGCCATCATGCCTCACAGTGCAGGTACAGAGCAGAAAATGACAAAGGAAAACTAATACTCTTAAGGCTAACTTAGCTGAAGGAGGTGATATAATTGCAACTGTCATTTCTAAAGTAAATATTGTAGCACATGCAAAAGAATGGGCAGTAGACTCTGAGGCTACTCGGTACATTTGTGCAAATCGAGAAGCATTTTCTTCTTATACTTCTGTAGAGGATAATAGAGAAGAGGTCTACCTTGGAGACTCAAGTACTATCAAAGTCTTGGGTAAGGGTAAAGTTCTCCTAAAACTCACTTTGAGAAAAACTTTAGCCCTTGTTGATATACTGCATGTTCCTACTATGAGGGCAAACTTGATCTTTGTATCCTTGCTGGGAAGAGCATGAGTGAAAGTGTCATTTGAATCTGATAAGATTATAATGACCAAAAATAATGTGTTTATGGGAAAGGGCTATTGTAACCAAGGACTCTTTGTACTTAATATTTCTGATGTTATCAATGAAAAGGCAACTGCTTCTGCTTATATGGTTGAGTCTATTTCTTTATGGCATGCTAGACTAGGACATATTAATATCGCATATATAAGAAAAGTGCAGTCACTAGGCTTAATATCTGGTTTAGACTCAAACAATATAGATAAGTGTGAAATATGTGCTGAAACTAAAAGTACCAGAAAGACTTATTTTTCTGTAAATAGAGAAATTAAATTATTATCCTTGATTCACACTGATTTAGGCGATCTAAAGCAGACTATGACTAGAGGTGGTAAAAGATATTATGTGACTTTTATTGATGATCTTTCTAGATTTACTAAGTTGTATTTGCTTCGAAATAAAGATGATGCCTTTAATGCTTTTATTTCTTATAAAACTGAGGTTGAAAATCAACTTAGTAGAGAAATCAAGAGAATTAGATATGATAGAGGTGGAGAATATTTATCTTTAAATAATTTTTGTGAAAATAATGGAATTATTCATGAAGTAACTCCGCCTTATTCACCCCAGTCAAATGGAGTAGCTGAAAAGAACATTGAAAGAGATGATGAACTATATGCTAGTTAGTTCTAATGCACCTGACAATTTGTAGGGTGAAACTATTTTATCTGCATGTCACTTACAAAATAGAATACCACATAGAAGACAATCTTAAACTTGTTAGTTTATCGGTTTAAGTGTTGAAGTTGATGTTGATTTTCTGTTGTAGCTGGTCTTGTATAATTAAATTCAAAAGTTCTGGTGAAACCTTGAGTTCATCACTGTTGCTTCATCTTTGATCTACGATTTTTAGGTAACTCTTCCGAACATTCTAATGTAGATTTTCGATTATTAAAAGATGAATGTCGAAACTATGAATTGTGGAAGGGTTATAAACCTAACTTGAAAAATTTAAAAGTGTAGGGGTGTCTTGCTAAAGTCCTTTTGCCTGAACCTAAAAAGAGAAAAATAGGTTTTAAAACTGTTGATTGTGTGCTTATTGGATATGCTGAACATAGTGTTGCATATAGATTTCTTGTTTTAAAAAGTGATGTGCTTGATTGCAATACTATAATTGAGACAAAGAATGCTGAGTTATTTAAATATATTTATTCACTGTTTGATAAAATTTCTCATACACCTATTAAAACAAATAATAAAATTATTTCTAATGAGGAACTGAGAAGGAACAAAAGGCATAGAAAGAAATATTTTTCTTATGGAAATGATTTTCAAACTTTTCTTGTCGATAACGAACCATCAAACTATTTTGAAGCCATATCTTCTTCAGAAGCTAATTATTGGAAAGAGACAATAAAAGTTAAAATTGATTCTATCATGAAAAATGATGCATGGATTTTAATTGATTTACCTCCTGGTGCAAAACCTATTGGTTGTAAATGGATTTTCAAAAGGAAATTTAATCCTGATGGATCTTTAAATAAATATAAAGTTCGGTTAGTAGCAAAAGAATTTTCTCAAAAATAAAATATAGATTATTTTGATACATTTGCACTAATGACTAGAATTTCTTCTATTCGAGTTTTAATTGCCTTAGCTTCAATCCATAAGCTTTTTATCCACCAAATGGATGTCAAAACTGTTTTTCTAAATGGTGATTTAGAAGAAGAGATTTATATGGTTCCTTAAGGATGTGTTATTCCTGGATTGAAAAATAAAGTTTGTAAATTAATTAAATCTCTTTTTGGCCTTAAACAAGCTCCTAAGCAGTGGTATGAGAAATTTGAACAAGTCTTATTGAGAGACGAATTTTTTTAGTCGAGATGGACAAATGTGTTTATACTAAAGTGGTAGACAATGTTATGTGATAATATGTTTGTATGATGATGACATGCTTATATTTGGTACAAGTTTAAATATTGTGCGAAGTACTAAATTATTTATGTCTGCTAATTTTGATATGAAAGATTTAGGTGAAGTAAATATAATATTGGGAGTTAAAGTTATAAGGAATGAAGATGGAATAATGTTGTCACAAGAACATTATGTTGAGAGACTTCTTAAGAAGTTTGAATATTTTAATATTACATCTGTGAGCACTCCTTTTGATGCTAACTCTCAGTTGAAAAGGAATAATGGTGACCCAGTGGCTCGGTCTATATATGCTCAGATTATTGGGAGTCTGATGCATTTAATAAATTTACAAGGTGTGATATAGCCTCTGATGTGTGTAGACTAAGTAGATATACTCATAGTCCCAACAGAGAGCATTGATCTGTATTAACTAGACTAATAAAATTTTTTAGAGGAATCATAAATTATGGTATCCTATATCGTGGATTTTCTTCTACTTTAGAAGGGTACAATGATGTAAACTGGATCTCTAATTCAGATGAGATAAAATCCACTAGTGGTTATGTACTCACCCTTGGTGGTGGTGCAATATCGTGGAAATCAGCTAAACAGACGACCATTGCTAGATCGACTATGGAATCACAGTTTGTAGCTCTGGATTTAGCTGGTTTTGAGGCTGGGTGGCTAAGAAACTTCTTAGCTAATATTCCTTTAATAAAGGACGTATTGCCTCATGTGTCAATGCATTGTGATTGTCAAACGGCAATAGCTATTGCAAAGAATAAATCTTTTAATTATAAAAGTAGACATATGAAATTAAGACATGATGTCATAAAGCAGCTGCTGAGAGATGGAATAATTTTCATTGATTATGTGAAGTCAGAGACAAATTTGGCTGATCCTCTGACTAAACCTGTGGGAAGAAAATTAATTTTTCAAACCTCAAAAGAGGTGGGTTTAAAGTCGACATATTGTCAATTGAGATGGTAACCCAACCTATGTGATTAGAGATCCCACGAAGTAGGTTCATATGGGTAATAACAAGTCGATATTTGCACTAAAGAACTAAAAGAGAAAGCTTGACTCCTACTAATTGAGAGGTTGCGTTATAACTCTTAATGAATTCATATTCCTTATGGGTGGTGTATTTAAAAATAATATACACTTGATGAATTCACCTATATGAGAGAGGAGTGGAGCCGCTCCTATGAGATTTTGGCCTAGTCACTAGAGCTCTTATGGATAACCAGACACGCGCATGGCCTATTGGGCGCAAAACCGTGTTGAACAGCAAAATTACGGGGGTCAAAATATGATTGATAAGATCTATGTATTACACTAAGAATTATTGGTTCATAGAAATATAATATTTTACCAGTAACTCTATAAGTCAAGTTTTATCGATCTAAATTTGGTTCATAGTCCAAAAGATACCAAACCTATTACATTTGGACCATACAAATCCAGCAAGTTCATTTTTTAAGGTCTTTAAAATAGTGGGGGACTGTGGCAATATTTTAAAGCCTTGTTGACAAATGTCATAATCAAAATCATGTGACATCTCTTCTAGAAGTCATTAAAAAGATGGCAAAATGCCTTGGTAAAGTGGCAAATTCCATAAGCCACGTTGCTTCCCTTCACAAAATGAAGCCATGCAATTGCATCTATAAATAGCCACCATTGGTTACTCATTTCTCCATCATCAGAAACAAAAGCTCCTTCTAATTAGCTTTCTTCTCTTTCTCGCTTAGCTTCTCCTTATCTCCAATTTTTATTTATAAATTTTATTGTTCTTTATTATTGATGTTTTTAACTTCAATACAACACAGGGGGTTGATTTTTATGGTATCCAATATTTTGCCTAAACTGATTATAGAAGGATCGGATTTTTCTATGTGTTCCTTAACCTACTATTGCTGAAACAGTAAATGCGGAAAGTAAAGAACACAAGTATTTTATGTGAAAAACACCTGGCTCAAAAGGTGAAAACACCACGACCTACTTCTCAGTAGGATTTTCTCAAACTCTCCACTAAATCACTGAGCCAAAAACTGCATTTACAATACAGTTTTGTAAACCTAGGATTAACTCTAATCCCGTTGTGGCACACAACCTCTAACTGTTGCGACAACTTCAAGTTAACTCTAACTTAAATACTCTTAGTACCTATTACAATTGCCTCTAGATAAAGCTGAAAGGTACAATATGAAAGCACCTACTACAATTGAACTAGAATAAAAGACAGACACTTGGAACTAGTTCTTCTATCTGGTTCATGTAGCTTCAGGTTCGTACACTTGAATCACACACGAACTGCTTGCAAAATGCCTTGCTATTTTGCTCTCAATTCACGTTTAACTTCTGCTTTTGTGCGTTGCCTGTAGAATGAGAACATCCTGCGATTTATAGAGCTAGTAGAGTAGAAAATAACTAGAGTTCTAATGCTACTCTTCCTTGGTGGAAGAGTTCTAGTTGATCTCAACCTCTAACTCCTCCCTTATCTTGGATAGTGTTCTCTTTAATTAAGGAGTCCTTCTCCTTATCAATTATGCAGCCCTTTTCGATCAGGAGATATTAATTAGACCAAGTTAAGCTTATCTCCTTCACGTGCATCCCACATGCTCGAATCTGTCTGTGTCTTCTGCACACAAGGGATGGACCTGGTTCATGCCTGGGCTTCCTTTGTCAATCTTCAAAATTAACCTTCACTTAGGCTAACAAACTCCCCCTTTTTTATAATGACAAACTCTGTGATTTTTCATAAACTTAGGCCCTGTTTCTACTTAGCTCAACATCAACATAATGTTAGAAATATTTTTCCTTTTTTTTATTACTTATCATCAAGGACCAGGTACATTAGGTTATAAACATCACTTGTTCAAAGTGTAAAGAACAACCTTTTTAATTCCCTTTTTTTTATGATGACAAACTCTGTGCTTTTTCATAAGCTTAGGCCCTGTTTCAACTTAGCTCAACATCAACACAATGTTAGAAATATTTTTTCTTTTTATCACTTATCATCAAGGACCAGGTACATTAGGTTATAAACATCACTTGTTCAAAGTGTAAAGCACAACCTTTTTTCCCCTTTTGGCATCATCGAAAAGTTACATAAATAAGTAAGATACCCAGATTTTAAAACTTACTCATGGCCACTGGACTACTTCAAATGCAATTATGGGTTAATCATCATAGATCAAGCTAAGAATTTTAACCATCAAAGAAATATAAACAAACAGTTAGAGCAAAAGATAGTGAATTTCATTGATGATTGATAAGATTCTACCACAAAGCATAAGAAAAAATAAAAATATTGGAAACATGAGCAAAAGAAACAAAACAAATCCCGAACTGGGTCACTTGTTGATCTACACTAGGCTAGGAGGCTTAAGGCTGGGAAGAACTAGGTGCTTGGGTTTTGGCTTGGAGGAGTTTCAGCATATCCTGAAGAATGCCATCATTCTTCTCCTTTTATCTTGCCAGCTCAGTTCTGAGAGCATCTCTCTAAGTCTCCACCTCTGCCAACCTCTTCTTCAGCCTCTCAATCTCAGCATCCTTAGCCCCACTTTCTTCAGTAGGTCTGCGAGGGTTTCCTCTACAGATGAACCAGGTTCATCTCTATTTTTTCCAAGTTGAACAAGCCCTTCAGCAGCTTTGCCAGACCCACTTCCCCCTGTTTTCTGTACACTCTCGTCTACTCCTCCAGATTTCTCTTCCCAAACAACCATTGCACTTGTGTCTTTGGTTAAACTTACATGAGTGGGTGAAGAATCAGCCAGTCTTTTACCTTTTCCCCTCACAGCACTCCTAACTCCCTTGCTCTCTTTTTCTTTTCCCTTTTCATTTTTACCACCAACTTCTCCAGATTCATTACTTTCAACACCTGCCATAGACCCTACTAGTACAAACCTATTATCCAAATTTGTACATGTTCAATTTCAGAAGAAACAGTTTCTTCCCCCTCAGTAGCAGATTTGAATGATTCATCAGATTTCTAGGGTTCTTCTTCCTTACCAGCTTTTAATTTTTTATTTATTTTCTTGATTTGTTCTCTCCCCGCAACAACCTTGCGAGCAAGCATATTTACTCTTTTCTTAGAGGTTGGGGTAGTGGAAGGGATGATAGTGGGTGTGAAAGTCTAATCAAACTGAATTTCAGTTTTGAAAAGACTTTGGTGTGTATCCCTAGAATCTAGGTACTTCAATTCGGTTGGGACTCTTTTGAACAGAACTGGTTCACTTGTAACGGATAAGTCCAAAAGGAGTTTGGAATTACGTAGGACTCTGATCATGATCCAAATATTATTATTTTAAATTATGCAAAGTGTAGAAAACATACCGTGTTATCTGGATGAACCAGGTTATTCACTGATAATTCTCTTGTGTAAGTCTAGATTTGCCAAAATAGAGAAAATATCATTAGAGATTAATGAGTTATTTTAACACATGGCACAAGAGTATACTATTAAAAGTATCAGTCTGAGCAAAAATTAATCTAATTATATACACATTTTCAGATTTTCTAACCAAAAATAATTTTTTTTTCAATTTTTTTTTCTTCGTTGTGAATTCTGAACTGGTCCTTTTAGGTGATCTTAATCATCCCTAACTCTAACCTGTTCCTTTCAAAGTGATCTCTACTTAGGGATTTTGTGAAGTTGTCAGCTATTTGCTTTTCAGTAGCATAAAATTCCACAGTGATCAGCCCTTTTTCATAGTTATCCCTCAAAAAGTGATGCCTAACATTTATGTGCTTAGTTCTCTTGTGATGAACCGGGTTCTTGGTCATACTAATAGCACTAGTATTATCACAAAAAATGGGGATACAACCAACATCAATTCCAAAGTCCATTAATTGCTGTTTGATCTACAACATGAAGCAGCAGCAACATACTCAACTCCAGCAGTAGATAAGGCCACTGAATTTTGCTTTTTGGTAGCCCAAGACACAAGACATGATCCAAGAAAGTGTGTCATACCTGAGGTGCTCTTTCTATCCACTAGAAAACCTACATAATCAGCATCAGCATATCCCCCTAGATTGAAATTACTACTTTTTGGATACCATAGACAGAGGTCAGTGGTGCCTTTTAGATATCTCAAAATTCTCGTGACATGAGTCAAGTGAGACTCCTTTGGATTTGCCTGAAATCTTGTACAAAGGCCTACACTGAAAACAATGTCTGGTCTACTAGCAGTGAGATACAACAATGAGCCAATCATTCCCATATACAACTTCTAATCAACAGATGAACCAGGTTAATCTATATCCAACTTTGTAGCTGTTGCAATAGGAGTGTCAATTTCTTTGGAATCTTCCATTTTAAACCTTTTAAGTAACTCTTTTACATACTTCTGCTGATGGATCATAGTTCATTTGAATTTTGTTTAATTTGTAAGCCTAAAAAGAAATTAAGCTCACCCATCATGCTCATTTCAAATTCACGCCCCATTAGTTTAGCAAATTCTTTACTTAACCTATCAGTAGTTGCTCCAAAGATTATATCATCAACATATATCTGAACTACCAAGAGATCTTTACCTTTTTTCTTTCAAGAATAAAGTATTGTCAATTTTACCTCGCTTGTAGTCATGCTCAAGCAAAAATTTTGATAATCTTTCATACCATGCTCTTGGAGCCTGCTTGAGCCCATAAAGTGCTTTGTCAAGTTTGTACACATGATCAGGACTTTCCTTGCTTTCAAACCCCGGAGGTTGCTTGAGAAACACTTATTCCTTTAGATAGCCATTGAGGAAGGCACTCTTGACATCCATCTGGTGAAGGGTGAATTCCATGTAAGCAGCAAAGTCTATGAGGAGTTTTATTGCTTCCAAACTTGCAACTGGAGCAAATGTTTCATCATAGTTTATGCCCTCCTTTTGGCTATATCCTTGAACCACCAATCTTGCCTTGTTCCTTGTAATTGTTCCATCTTCATCAAGTTTATTTCTGAAGACCCATTTTGTGCCAATTACTGATCTGTCCTTGGGTCTTGGTACCAGATGCCAAACTTGACTCCTTTCAAATTGGTTGAGTTCATCTTGCATTGCATTTACCCAGTCTGCATCCTGTAAAGCCTCAGCAATATTTTTAGGTTCAATAAGAGATAAGAAGGCATCAAAAGCACAAAGATATTTTAGTGAAGATCTGGTTTTGATTCCAGCGGTTGGATCAGTGATTATGTTCTCAATGGGATGAGAGCTTTGATACTTGTAAGATTTTACAACCAACTGGTTTTCCCTTGATGTTCCTTAAATGCTTTGTTGTTGTGGAATAGGTTCATGGACAGATTTCCTTAAGGTTTGAGAATCATTTCCTCTTTTTTCTATTCCCCCTGTCATGTTACCCTGGGTGGAAGAACCTGTTCCATCACCTGTTCCTTCCTCTAGTGCAACTTCAGTCTGGGCTGTCATTTCATTTGAGTTTCTTACCAGCCCAATTGCTTCATCATCATGTTCCTGCCTCTCAGAAAGAATGTTAGTTTCATAAAAAACCACATGAACTCTTTCTTCTACACACATAGTTCTTTTATTATAGACCTTATAAGCTTTGCTATGTGAAGAATATCCCAAGAATACTCCCTCGTCACCTCTGGGATCAAACTTACCTAGAGAGTCTTTACCATTATTGTTCACAAAGTACTTGCATCCAAATGCCCTAAGATGGGATATGTTTGGTTTTCTCCCTTTAAGTAACTCATAGGGAGTCTTCTCTACAAAAGGTCTAGTCATGAACCTATTTATGATATAGCATGCAGTGTTTACAGCTTCTGCCCAGAAGTTATGGGGCAGTTTACTAGAAAGAAGCATAGTCCTAGCCATATCTTCAAGTGTCCTATTCTTTCTTTCAACTACTCCGTTTTGTTGTGGAGTCCTAGGAGCAGAAAAATTATGATCTATGCCATGATCATCACAAAAATCAGCAAATTTAGCATTTTCAAATTCAGTGCCATGATCGGACCTAATTGATGCAAGTTAATTACTGTCACGGTCCAAAAATCCTGACCTGTCGTGATGGCGCCAATCTCAGTACAAGGCAAGCCGACAACATCAATAACCCACGATTTCCTTTAAGTTTGAAAACATAATGTTTAAATATAATACAAAATCCCACAAATACTGATACGAACACTCCCCAAAACCTGGTGTCACTGAGTACATGAGCATCTAATATGAATACAAGTCTGGAAAATACGGTCTATAATAGTCTAAGACCAAATATAGTAAACAAGGAGATAGTGAAGGAGAGGCAAGGTCTACGAAATACGGCATCTAACTCTGAATCTCCGGAAAAATCAACTGTGCGAGAGAATCAACACCCGCTATGTCCAGAAGCACCCGGATCTGCACACGAAGTGCAGGTTGTAGTATGAGTACAACCAGCTCAACAAGTAACAATAATAAATAAAGAACTGAAAGTAGTGACGAGCTTCTCAGCTAAGTCCAAATATAATACTTTCCAATATAAAAGAGTAGGCATGCTATCAAGTTCAACATTTAAGATTTCACTGAAATTTCATATCAAGTTTGACCGAAACAGAAAATAATATTTTTCCAAAATCTTCAAAATAGTCTTATATGACAGCTAAAATGCAGCAAATAATGAAATCATTGCATCCTCTCAGAGTAACAGTCACTCAGTCCTCCCATTCACTCCAACCTCATAGTCACCCATTCCTCACAGTCACTCTTTCCTCACAATCACTCATCACTCGGCACTCGCACTCAGTAGGTACCTGCGCTCACTGGGGGTGTGTACAGACTCCAGAGGGGCTCCTTCAGCCCAAGCGCTATATCAAGCCAATCATGGCATAAATCAATAAACATGCTGCGGCGTGCAGCCCAATCCATAAATATCCTCACAATTAGGCCCTCGGCCTCACTCAGTCATTAACCTCTCCAGTCTCTCGGGCTCTCAGAAATCATGATAAGCAACCCAAAAATAGTGATATGATGCATCAATAATAAATAAGAGAGACTGAGTTATGATATAAAATGAATAAACATGATTGAGTGAAAAATTACAATTTGAAAATATTATTCAACCACAGAAATGACCCCAATGGGTACCAATAATAACAACATATGTCTAAACATGATTTTTAATACGAGTCTCAGTTCAATTTTCCCTATCACGTAGAGAATGTACGGATATCAACAGATAATTCAACTACACAGTTCAATGGAAAGCCCAGATTTTACCCTACGCGATCGCGGACTTTCCCACGCGATCACGATGCACAATATCACTGACCTATGCGATCACGGACTCATCCACGTGATCGCGAAGAACAAAACGCATGACTTCTACCTCTGCTCCACTTACTCTACACGAACACGACCTTCTTCACGCGCTCGCGAGTGACAAAATCTCAAAGCTACGCGATCGCATCCCGCTTCATGCGATCGCAAAGCACAAAGCTCAGCAACCCTCAATTAACCTTACGCGGTCGCGGATATCCCCACGCGATCGCGAAGCACAAAACCTCTACTGACCTACTAAGCTTGCGCGATCGCAGACGCATTCACGTGATCGCGTATAAGGAAATCAGGTACATATGTCAGAAAATTCCAGCAGTTGTTTAAGTCCAAATTTTTATCCGTTAACCATCCGAAACTCACCCGAGCCCCTCGGGATCTTAACCAAATATACCGAGAAGTCCTAAAACATCATACGAACGTAGTCGAACCCTCATATCACCTCAAACAACGCTAAAACCATGAATTACACCCCAATTCAAGCCTAATGAACTTTGAAATTTCCAATTTCTACAAAAGACTCTGAAACCTATCAAATCACGTCTGATTGACCTCAAAGTTTGCACACAAGTCATAAATGACATAACGGACCTATTCAAATTTTTAGAATCGGATTTCGACCCCGATATAAAAAAGTCAACCCCCCGGTCAAACTTTTCAAAAATTTGACTTTCGTCATTTCAAGCCAAATTCCACTACGAATCTCCAAATAATTTTCCGGACACGCTCCTACGTCCAAAATCACCATACAGAGCTATTGGAATTATCAAAATTTGAATCCGTGGTCGTTTACCCATAAGTCCCCATCCGGTCGACTTTTCTAACTTAAATTTTCAATTATGAGACTAAGTGTCTCATTTTACTCCGAATTCCTTCCGGACCCGAACCAACTAATCTGGTAAGTCATAAATCAACTGTAAAGCATAAATTGGGCAATAATTGGGGGAACGGGGTTATAAAATAGCCACCGGCTCCACATCATAAGTCAAATTATCGTCCAGTTACACTGTACTAAAATCCAGAATATGAGACGGATCCCCAACATACTTTCGGAGCATGGATACATGGAACACTGGATGAACACCTGATAGACTAGGTGGCTAAGAAAGTTCATAAGCCACCTCTCCAATTTTCTTAAGTATCTCAAAAGGCCCAATATACCGAGGGTTCAACTTGCCATTCTTCCCGAACCTCAACACACCCTTCATTGGTGAAATCTTGAGTAGAACCTTCTCCCCAGCCATGTAAGCAACATCACGGACCTTCCTGTCAGCATAACTCTTCTGTCTAGACTACGTCGTGCGAAGCCGCTCCTGAATCACTTTAACCTTCTCCAAAGCATCCTGAACCAAGTCAGTACCTAATAGCATAGCCTCACCCTGCTCAAACCAACCAACAGGAGACCGACACCGTCCCCCATATAATGCCTCATACGGAGCCATCTGAATACTCGACTGGTAGCTGTTATTGTAAGCAAACTCTGCGAGTGGTAGAAATTGATCCCAATAACCCCCAAAATCAATGACACAAGTGTGTAACATATCCTCCAATATCAGAATAGTGCGCTCGGACTGTCCGTCCGTCTGAGGGTGAAATGTTGTACTCAACTGAACCTGTGTGCCCAATTCTCGTTGCACTGCTCTCCAAAACTGTGAGGTAAACTGCGTATCCCGATCTGAAATGATGGAAACCGGCACGCCGTGTAGGCGAACAATCTCGCGAATATAAATCCCATCCAACCGCTCCGAAGAATAATTAGTACTAACTGGAATAAAATGTGCGGACTTGGTCAACCGATCTACAATCACCCAAACAGCAAGTTCCGTGGGAGCCCAACTACGAAGTCCATGGTAATACGCTCCCACTTCCACTTCGGAATTTCAAGTGTCTGTAGTAATCTGCTCGGTCTCTGATGCTCGTACTTTACCTATTGACAATTTAAACATCGAGCTACAAATCCAATTATATCTTTCTTCATTCGCCTTCACCAATGGTACTGCCTCAAATCCTGATACATCTTCGCGGCACCTGGATGAATGGAATACCACAAACTGTGAGTCTCCTGGAGAATCAACTCACGCAAACCATCTACATTAGGCACGCATAGCCTACCCTGCATCCGTAATACACAGTCATCCCCAATAGTGACCTCCTTGGCATCACCGTGATGAACCGTGTCCTTAAGGACAAGCAGATGGGGATCATCATACTGGCTCTCCCTAATGTGATCATATAAAGAAGACCGAGAAACAACACAAGCCAAAACTCGATTCGGCTTGGAAACATCCAATCTAACAAACTGGTTGGCCAAGGCCTGAACATCCAAGGCTAAAGGCCTCTCTGTTACCGGTAAGTATGCTAAGCTACCCAAACTCTCGGCCTTATGACTCAAGGCATCAGCCACTACATTGGCCTTTCCGGAATGATAGAGAATGGTGATATCATAATCCTTAAGCAACTCTAACCACCTCCGTTGCCACAAATTAAGATCTTTTTGTTTGAACAAATGTTGTAGACTCTGGTGATCGATATAAACCTCACAATAGACACCGTACAAGTAATGCTGCCAGATTTTCAAGGCATGAACAATAGCTGCTAACTCAAGATCGTGGACTGGATAATTCTTCTCATGTACCTTTAAGTGTCTGGACGCATAGGCAATCACCCTACCGTCTTGCATAAGCACCACACCGAGACCAATACGCGATGCGTCACAATACACAGTATAAGACTCTGAACCTGTAGGCAACACCAATACTGGAGTTGTAGTCAAAGATGTCTTGAGCTTCTGAAAGATCTCTTCACATTCATTCGACCACCTGAACGGAGTACCTTTCTGGGTCGATTTAGTCATAGGCGATGCAATAGAGGAGAATCCCTCCAGGAAACGATGATAATAACCGGCCAAGCAGAGAAACCTCCGAATATCAATAACTGAAGATGGCCTGGGCCAATTCTGAACTGCCTCTATTTTCTTCGGATCCACTTTAATTTCTTCACTGGACACTATATGTCCCAAGAATGCCACCGAACTAAGCCAGAACTCACACTTAGAAAATTTGGCATAAAGTCTATCCTCTCTCAGCCTCTGTAATACAATACCCAATTGTTGTGCATGCTCCTCCTGGCTACGTGAATATACCAGAATATCATCAATAAATACCACTACAAATAAATCAAGATATGGCTGGAATACATTATTCATCAAATGCATAAATATTGCTGGGGAATTGGTTAGCCCAAAAGATATCACAAGAAATTTATAGTGGCCATAACGAGTTTTGAATGCCGTCTTTAGAATATCCGGATCCCGAATTTTCAACTGGTGATACCCAGATCTCAAATAAATTTTGGAGAACACCCTCGCTCCCTGAAGGTGGTCAAATAAGTCATTAATACGCGGTAAAGGATATTTATTCTTGATTGTAACTTTGTTCAACTACCTATAATCAATGCACATCCGCATAGTACAATCTTTCTTTTTCACAAACAGAACCGGTGCACCCCAAGGTGACACACTAGGCCTAATAAACCCTTTTTCAAGGAGTTCCTGAAGTTGCTCTTTCAATTCTTTTAACTCAGCTGGTGCCATACGATACGGAGGAATAGAAAAGGGCTGAGTGCCCAGCACCAAGTCAATACCGAAATCAATATCTCTGTCGGGTGGCATACCCGGCAGGTTTGCAGGAAATACATCCGAAAAATCTCGTACGACCGGTACTGAATCAATAATAGGAGTATATGCATCAACATCTCTCACAAAGGCCAAATATGACAAACATCCCTTTCCAACCATACGCTGGCCTTCAAATAAGAAATTACCCTGATAGGAACAAAATCTAGAGAACCTCTCCATTCAAACTTTGGCAACCCCGGCATTGTCAACGTCATAATTATTGCGTGACAGCCCAGAATAGAATGACATGGAGACAACCAATCCATACCCAAGATTACATAGAAATCAACCATACTGAGTAATAATAGATCAACTCTAGTCTCCCGTTCCCCAATGGTTACCACACACGACCGATACATACAGTCCACAGTAATAATATCGCCCACCGGTGTAGATACACAAACAGGTGAAACTAAGGACTCACAGGGCATATCCAGATAATGAGCAAAATGCGATAATACATATGAATAAGTGGAACCAGGGTCAAATAATATAGAAGCCTCCCTGTGGCACACTGAAACAATACTTGTGATCACTACATCTGAAGCAACAGCATCTGGCCTGGCAGGAAAAGCATAGAATCGGGTCTGACCGCCACCTGATCGGCCACCCCCTCTTGGGCGACCCCAAGCTGACTGACCCCCACCCCGAGCTGGCTGGGCGGGTGGTGAAGTAACTGATGCTAAAGTCATAGTCTGACTCCTCTGTTGCACTGGACCTCCTGAGCGATGAGGACACTGTCTCCGGTACTGATGGCGGTGCAGACTGAATCGGGCCCCGAGAACCAGGATAACTGCTAGAAGCACCAGGTGTAAATGAACCCTGAACTGAAGGGGCACGGGACGAACTCTAGGCTTGAAGGGCGCCGAGGGATGGCTGACCCTGATGAGAACTGTATGAACCATGGCTAGATGATGCACCACGGTGAACTAGACGACCCGTCTGAGCGTGTCTATAAGGACGACCCCTACCGCGGTAAAACTGACCCCCTGAAGGAACACCGCTGAAATCACCTGGTCCACGAGGCATCTTGGCCTCCCTCTCTCCACGTTCCTGACTACGGACCATCTCTATCTGCCGAGCAATGTCAACTACCTCATCAAACATAGCACCTAATACTCTCTCCCGAGTCATAAGCAACCGCAGCTGATATGTGAGGCCATCAATGAACCTAATAATCCTCTCCCTATCAGTGGGAACCAACCAAACTGCCTGATGAGCCAACTCAAAAAATCTCATCTCGTACTGTGTCATGGACATGCTACCCTGACGTAACTGCTCAAACTGTCTGTGCAGCTCCTCTCTGCGAGACTACGACACGAACTTCTCCAAAACATGAACGGAGAATTCCTGCCATGTAAGTGGTACTGCACCAACTGGCATGCGCCTCTCATAAGCCTCCCACCATCCGAAGGCAGCCCCAGAAAACTGAAAAGTAGTGAACGAGACCCCACTGGTCTCCAGAATAGCCGTTGTCCGCAGAATCTGCTGGCACTTATCCAAAAATCCCTGAGCATCCTCTGACTTAGCACCGCTAAATGATGGAGGTCGAAGCCTCCCAAACCTCTCAAGTCTCCTCTGCTCATCTTGTTCCAGAACAGGAAATACCTGGGCCTGAGCAGCTACAGCCAGCTGGGCTGGTAGTGCCCCCGGTATCTGAAGTCCTTGTACTACCTGGTCTGGAGTACAGGCAACAGGGGTATGAGTACCTCTCCCGGCCTGAGAAGTGGCAAGTGCGGCCTGAGCCGAAACCACATGAGCAAGACCAGTGCAAGCTGTCAATATCTGGGCCAAAGTCTCCTGAAGGCCTGGAATTACAATGGGCATAGCTGGTGCATAAGATAGAACAACTGGCGGTACTACAGGTGCTTCTCCAACCGCTGCATGAGCCATACCTCGACCTCTACCTCGGCCCCGGCCTCTACCACGGCCCCGGCCTCTACCAAGGCCCCGGCCTCTCGCGGCCCTAACTGGTGGCACTGGTGGCTGACCGTCCGATCCGGTAGTACGTGTCCTCACCATCTGTGAGAGAATAGATTAATAGAAATTTAGTTTCTGGAATCAACAAATTCACACGACAGAATACAAGAAAGTGAAATTTTCCTAAGGGTTAGGCAGCTTCTCGAAGATAAGTACAGATGTCTCTGTACCGATCCGCAAGACTCTACTAAACCTGCTCATGACTCATGAGACCTATGTAACCTAGAGCTCGGATACTAACTTGTCATGACCCAAAAATCCTAACATGTCGTGATGGCGCCTATCTCAGTACTAGGAGATCCGACAACATCAATAACCCACGATTTCCTTTAAGTTTGAAAACATAATGTTTAAATACAATATAAAATCCCACAAATACTGATACGAACACTCCCCAAAACCTGGTGTCACTGAGTACATGAGCATCTAATATGAATACAAGTCTAGAAAATACGGTCTATAATAGTCTAAGACCAAATATAGTAAACAAGGAGATAGTGAAGGAGAGGCAAGGTCTGCGAAACACGGCAGCTACCTCTGAATCTTCGGAAAAATCAACTGTGCGAGAGAATCAACACCCGCTATGTCCAGAAGCACCCGGATCTGCACACGAAGTGCAGGTTGTAGTATGAGTACAACCAGCTCGACAAGTAACAATAATAAATAAAGAACTGAAAGTAGTGACGAGTTTCTCAGCTAAGTCCAAATACAATACTTTTCAATATAAAAGAGTAGGCATGCTATCAAGTTCAACATTTAAGATTTCACTGAAATTTCATATCAAGTTTGACCGAAACAGAAAATAATATTTTTCCAAAATCTTCAAAATAGTCTTATATGACAGCTAAAATGCAGCAAATAATGAAATCAATGCATTCTCTCAGAGTAACAGTCACTCAGTCCTCCCATTCACTCCAACCTCACAGTCACTCATTCCTCACAGTCACTTTTTCCTCACAATCACTCATCACTCGGCACTCAGTAGATACCTGCGCTCACTGGGGGTGTGTACAGACTCCGGAGGGGCTCCTTCAGCCCAAGCGATATATCAAGCCAATCATGGCATAAATCAATAAACATGTTGCAGCGTGCAGCCCGATCCATAAATATCCTCACAATTAGGCCCTCGGCCTCACTCAGTCATCAACCTCTCCAGTCTCTCGGGCTCTCAAAAATCATGATAAGCAGCCCAAAAATAGTGATATGATACATCAATAATAAATAAGAGAGACTGAGGTATGATATAAAATGAATAAACATGACTGAGTGAAAAATTACAATTTGAAAATATTATTCAACCACAGAAATAACCCAAGTGGGTACCAATAATAACAACATATGTTTAAACATGATTTTTAATACGAGTCTCAGTTCAATTTTCCCTATCACGTAGAGAATGTACGGATATCAACAGATAATTCAACTACACAGTTCCATGGAATTTGACCAAGTCATAATTTCTACGGTGCACGCCCACATGCCCGTCACCTAGCATGTGCGTCACCTCAAAACCACTCACATAACATATAATCTGGGGTTCATACCCTCAGAACCAAATTTAAAACTGTTACTTACCTCAACCCATGAAATTCTTTATTTTGCAATGTCTTTTCCTTGTGAATTTGCCTCCAAATGCCTCGAATCTAGCCACAAATAATTCGATTCAGTCAATAAAATTTATTGGAATTAATTCCATAAGAAAATACTAATTTTTCATAAAAACCCAAAATTTAGCTCAAAAATTGCGTCTCGGAACCCGACAAAAGTTAGCAAATATGAACGCCCATTCAACCACGAGTCCAACCATATAAATTTTACTCAAATCCGACATCAACTCGACCCTCAAATCTCCAAACTAAACCAAGAGGGTTTTCATAATTTTTCCAACTTAATTCACCGATTAAATGTTAAAAATAACCATGGATTCAGCTAATTTAACCAATATTGAGTTAAGAACACTTACCCCGTTGTTTCCTCTGAAAATCTCCCAAAAATCGCCTCTTCCCGAGCTCCAATCCGTCAAAAATGGAAAATAGGACGAAGTCCCATTTTCAGCACTTAAACTCTCTGCCCATTCCTTTGCTCTACGCGACCGCGAACATTCCTACGCGATCGCGAAGAACAGTTTTCCACAACCCAGATTTAACCCTACACGATCGCGGACTTTCCCACGCGATCGCGATGCACAACATCACAGACCTACGCGATCGCGGACTCGTCCACGTGATCGCGAAGAACAAAATGCATGACTTCTACCTCCGCTCCATTTACTCTACACGAACGCGACCTTCTTCACGCGTTCGTGAGTCACAAAATCTCAAAGCTTTGTGATCGCATCTCGCTTCACGCGATCGCGAAGCACAAAACTCAGCAGCCCTCAATTAACCTTATGCGATCGCGGATATCCCCACGCGGTCGCGAAGCATAAAACATCTACTGACCAACTAAGCCTACGCGATCGCATACGCATTTACGCGATCACGTATAAGGAAATCTGGTACAGATATCAGAAAATTCCAGCAGTTGTTTAAGTCTAAATTTGTATCCGTTAACCATATGAAACTCACCCGAGCCCCTCAGAACCTTAACCAAATATACCAACAAGTCCTAAAACATCATACGAACCTAGTCGAATCCTCAAATCACCTCAAATCACCATGAATTACACCCCAATTCAAGCCTAATGAACTTTGAAATTTTTAATTTCTACAAACGACTCCGAAACCTATCAAATCACGTCCGATTGACCTCAAATTTTGCACACAAGTCATAAATAACATAACAGACCTATTCAAAATTTTAGAATCGGATTTTGACCCCGATATCAAAAAGTCAACCCCCGGTCAAACTTCTCAAAAATTCGACTTTCGCCATTTCAAGCCTAATTCCACTACGGACCTCCAAATAATTTTTTGGACACGCTCCTAAGTCCAAAATTACCATACGGAGCTATTAAAATTATCAGAATTCAAATCCGTGGTCGTTTACCCATAAGTCCCCATCCAGTCAACTTTTCTAACTTATATTTTCAATTATGAGACTAAGTGTCTCATTTTACTCCGAATTCCTTCCGGACCCGAACCAAATAATCTGGTAAGTCATAAATCAATTATAAAGTATAAATTGGGCAGTAAATGGGAGAACGGGGTTATAATACTCAAAATTACCGACCGGGTCATTTCAATTACCTAGTTATTTTTGAGTTTTTCTAACAAAAGAAGTGAACATGTCAAATGGTTCATCTTTAGATGTTAAGAACAATGTCCAAATAAACCTAGAGTAATCATCAACAAGCATCATCACATATCTTTTACCATCTCTGCTTAATGTTCTCATTGGACCACATTCCATATGGACCAGTTCCATCGTCCTAGTGGTGCTTACCACTTTCTTGCATTTAAAAGAGGATCTTACCTGATTCCCCCTTGCACAAGCCTCACAAACTTTGTCTTCCTTGAACTTGATGTTAGGCAACCCTATCACCAGGTCCTTGGAGACTAATTTATTGAGTTGACTCAGACTGGCATGTCCAAGTCTCTTGTGCCAAAGGAGGGGATCATTATCCAACACACTTAAGCAAGTGAGTTCATTTTCTGAAAGTGTGGACAGATCTACAATATATGTATTGTTCACTCTTTTTCGTTGCAAAACAATCTTGTCAGTGGTAATATTGATCACAAAACATTTGGTATAGGTGAATGCTACCAAGTTACCTCTATCACACAGTTGTGATATACTGATTAGACTGTATTTTAAGCCATCTATCAAGTAGACATTCTCAATAGAGTGAGAATCAGTCTTACCTACTTTTCCAACCCCAATGATCTCACCTTTCTTCCCATTTCCAAAGGAGACATTACCTCCTTTGAGGTCCTCAAGTGAAAGGAACTGGTTCTTGCTTCCTGTCATGTGCTTTGAGCAACCACTATACATGTACCATATTTGGCTGCTCCCCTTCACTTGGACCTGCAAAAGGAAATCAGGGGTTAGTATTAGGAACCCAAACTAGTTTGGGTAGGCAAAAGGATAAATCAGATTCTTTTTAGCCTAACTTGGTAGCCCAAACTACATTGCATTCACTTTTATAGTGACCTGTTTTACCACAGTGAGTACAAATCTTATTCTCAGGAAGTGTAAGGTACTTGCTTTTTGGATTCCATTAGGTGGAAGATTCCCAAAGCCAAGTCCTCTTCTATTGCTACTATGATGTTCCTGTAGCCATGAAAGTGCATCGGAGGACCTGTTCCATTTACAAATTCTGTCTAGTTCATGCTTGACTTTGCCTAGATCCTCCTTCAAAATTCTAACCTACTCATCCTTCTTATACAACTCATATTTTAGTTTACCTACATTTTCTTCTAGAGTGAGTTGTGTGCAATCAGCTGTCTTCTTACTTGTTCCTAATTTCAGTTTTAGGTTTTCAGATCTAAGTTCTAGGATATTTGATTCAAATACATGAACCTGGTTCTTTAATGCAGTATTTTCACTTATAGTCTCACTAACCCTAAGTTCTAGGTTCTTACACTTTGCTTTTAAAATCACACATTCCTTAGACAGCTGTTCATTTTTATTGTTTACATCCTCAGATTCATCAATAAAATCTAGAAGTAATTCAGATAGCCTTTTTTTAGACAAAAATTTAATCTTGTCTTTGAGATGAATTACACTAACCTCAGATTCCTCATCAGATTCTCCAATGGCCATAACTCATAAGTTCTTGTTCATCTCCATCTTCATCATCTGAGATTTCATCTGAGCTTTCTCCCCAAGCAGCAACCATAGCCTTTGTTGATCCTTTATTTTTCTTGGGTTGAACCTGTTCCTTCTTCCTGTTTCTTCGTTCAGCTCTTTCCTTCTTCCATTCAATTTTCCATTGAGGGCAGTTCTTGATTTGGTGATCGGTCTTACCACACTTGTAGCATCCCTCACTGGTTTGCCTTTCAGGAGCCTTTGTTTTGCTGTAGCTTCCACTTCTTGAAGGACCATTTCCTCTCTTTAGGTACTTCTTGAAGTCCTTTGTGATCATAGCCATTTCATCATCTTCTAGATCAGAACCTTCAGTGATTCTGAGTGCCAGGCTCCTTTTCTTCTTGGGTACATCCATCTTCATGGTTTGCCTTCTAAGTTCATAAGCAGTGAGATTTCCAATTAGCTCATCCAACTTAAGAGTGGCAATGTTCTTTGATTCTTTAATGGCAGTGACTTTGCTCTCCCAAGTAACTGGCAGAACCCTTGTCAAAATTTTCTCAACTCTGTCTTCTTCAGAAATAATCCTTCCAAGAGACTTAAGTTCATTTGTCAGTGTAGTGTACCTTGTATATATCTCTTGGATGGTTTCCCCTTCCTTCATAGTGAAATTCTCATATTGAGAATATAGTAGTGTTCCTCTGGACCTCTTCACTTGAGGCGTTCCTTCATGGGTCACTTGCAAAGTGTCCCAAATTTCCTTAGCATTGGTACAACTTTGGATTCTACTGTACTCATCTGGACCGAGTCCACAAATAAGCCATTTCTTGGCTTTAGCATTTTTCTCCCATTTCCTCAAGTCGTCAGCAGTGCAGTCAACTCTTGTCTTTGGCACCTCTACTCCTTCGGCATTTATCTTCATGGTAGCCAGTGGGCCATCTGTGACAATATCCCATAGCTCATAGTCTTCTCCTATGATGTGATCTCTCATTCTGTTTTTTCACCAGGAGTAGTACTGGCCATTGAAGAGTGGTGGCCTAGCAGTGGATTGTCCTTCCCAATTTCCAGGTAGTGCACGCATCTTGACCTTCTCCTAAGGTGTTAGCCTCTTCAAGGATAACCTGCTCTGATACCAATTGATGTTTTTAACTTCAATACCACACAAGAGGGAGGTGATTCGTGTGGTATCCAATTTTTCGCTTAAACTGATTATAGAAGGACCGAATTCTTCTATATGTTCCTTAACCAACTATTGCTGAAACAGTAAATGCGAAAAGTAAAGAATACAAGTATTTTATGTGGAAAACACCTGGCTCAAAAAGTGAAAAACCCACGACCTACTTCTCAGTAGGATTTTCCCAAACTCTTCACTAAATCACTGAGCCAAAAACTGCACTTACAAAACCCTTTTGTAAACCTAGGATTAACTCTAATCCCATTGTGGCACACAGCCTCTAACTGTTGCGACAACTTCAAGTTAACTCTAACTTGAATACTCTGAGTACCTGTTACAATTGCCTCTAGATAAAGCTGAAAAGTACAATATGAAAGCACCTACTTCAATTGAACTAGAATAAAAGACAGACACTTGGAACTGGTTCTTCTATCTGGTTCATGTAGCTTCAGGTTCGTACACTTGAATCACACACGAACTGCTTGCAAAATGCCTTGTTATTTTGCTTTCAATTCACGCTTAACTTCTGCTTTTGTGTGTTGCCTGTAGAATGAGAACATCCTGCGATTTATAGAGCTAGTAGAGTAGAAAATAACTAGAGTTCTAATACTACTCTTCCTTGGTGGAAGAGTTCTAGTTGATCTCAACCTCTAACTCCTCCCTTATCTTGGATAGTGTTCTCTTTGATTAAGGAGTCCTTCTCCTTATCAATTATGCAACCATTTTCGATCAGGAGATATTAATTAGACCAAGTTAAGCTTATCTCCTTCACGTGCATCCCACATGCTCGAATCTGTCCGTGTCTTCTGCACACAAGGGATGGACCTGGTTCATGCGTGGGCTTCCTTTGTCAATCTTCAAAACTAACCTTCACTTAGGCCAACAATTCTCCTTTCGATCTTGTTGGATTATTGTAATATAATTTTGCCGATTCATATATCCTCTAAATAAATAGAGGTAAGCTTGTTTAATCCTGAAAAAATATTTCACACTGCTGGAATAGTTTCTTAAGACAGTGCCCAACACGACTCAAACCAATTCGTGTATTTCTGCTCACAAATAATAATATTTCAGTCATATTGTAATTTCTCCGTAGTCATTTTACTAGCAACATATCTTTTTTTTCCTCGTCCAATAGAAACCTATTAATTAAAAGTCATCAGTATAAGGAAGATTGAGACAGTGTGTTGATGGCACAACTCTAGTGTAATCGAACTACAACAGAACTGGGCAATTACAACCTGAGCCATGGCCATTACAAAAAGGAGCATGGGAATAGCTAGCACTACAGGGAGGGATCCTCCGACTACATGTAGTGCCCGCCTGCTACTATCATAGGCGGATGTAGCCTTTGGGCTATGTGTTCAATTGAATCCATAAATTTCAACGCGGATATAAATTTATATGTAAAAATCAATTAAATTTCAACAAATATTAGATCTGAACCTATAATCTTAACAACATAATGAATTCAATGCTGAAAATCTTAAAAACTAAAATTACTAAATTTAAATCTTAGATTCACTTCTAGCTACTACCAAATAAAAGATGAAAGCAGAGGGAGGTGCAAGAAGCAGAGGCGAATCCAGGATTTAAGTTCTATGGGGTCAGGCTCATAATATTTTTAAGTTATAAGTTCATATCTACTATTTCTTGCAAGTTTTGATTGATTTTTACATAAATCTATACTTTATGTCGAAAATTATGGATTGAGATGAACCCGGTACTCTCAAGCTACATCCGCCCTTAGCGGGAAGTATCAAGTTGTTGTGAGCTGCCATATGGCATTCATGCTTGGCAAGCTGATCTGCTACTATATTTTGCTCCCTGCATCGGGTAATATACCGGAGGATTACCCACCCGGTTGATCAATAACCTGCAATCATGAACCATGTTAGCATAATAGGACTATCTAGTAATGTGATTACCTCTTTTGCATCAATAGAGATTTCTAAGGGCATAAAACCATAACTCCTAGCAAACTGTAGCCCCTGTAATAGAGCTTGTTATTCGGCCTGCGTGTTTGTGGTGTGCGGAATATGGCCCACGTAGCCTAAAATCCAATTACCATTAGGAGCCGTTAGGTGGGGTGTATAACTAGAATAGTACTGAATTATTGGAATTAGATATGATTAAATTATTTTTTACCGACTGTTTGGTTTAGTGTATTAAAAATAATATGCATTGCATAATTTTTTTAAAGAATTATTTGGTTACAAGAATACCCTACGCCGGTTTGGAAAAAATTTTGAAAGGGCAGTTCTGTCTTTATACATGTTTATCCATGTATTAAAATTTATAATATTGCTAATGCCATAGTTTGTTATTGTATAAGAATAGTACTAAATAGTGTGTATAACTAATACATGTATTAGCTATATATATGTTTAATAATACTACCTAACAAGAAATTTATAATATAAAAGCTAATATATATATTATTTTCCCTAATACGTCCTACCAAACGATCCCTTAAAGTCCCGAAATACGCCAACCTTTCACGGGAGAGGCTTTACTGGGCAGCCTATCTGCAAAGCGTCATATAAGATGCATCCATTTTTTTTTTTTAAATTGCATTTTTAGCCAATTAAGGGTTTTCATCATTAAAATCACCATTGTTGCAAACTCCGAAGAAGTGAATCTTGAATTCGAATATGAAAAGTTAGTTTAAATTAACGGGGTGTTGTTGGAAAAGCCTATTTCTTCTTCCAGCGGCTTTTATATACAAGATTTCATGGAGTAAATAAAACATCATTTAAAAATTACCTTATTGCAAGCTTGAATAAGTGGATCTTGAATTTCAAATATAATGAGTTTAAATCAAGTGGATATTGTTGATTTTTTTTTTTTGTTTTGAAAACACTGCAATGGATGAAGATTTTTTTAGTAGAAGTTTCACGACCCAAAATCCACTATAGATCGTGATGGCGCCTAACGCCGCCGTCAGACAAGCCAACTTTGATTTATCAATTTATTCATGCATTTTATTACCTTGAATTTCTAATTACCAATAATTTAACAATATAAAATATAATTTACAGAGTAAATGGTGATAATTACGTTATCTACGATAACAACAACCAACAAGAACTCCCAAAATCCGGTGTCACAAGTGCATGAGCATTTTTCTAAGGAGTACAATAATAATACGCATTTATCCCGGAGGTAATAAGACAGGGTAAAATGAATGATGCAATGGAGACTCGGTGGACTGCGGTACGTAACCTGGATTTGCAGCTCACATAAAGTCTCCCCAGCAGGTGCGCCTACGCGCCAAGATGATCACCAAGCGACATGTCAAATCCTGCACATTTAGTGCAGAAGTACAACATGAGTACGTAAATCAACGCGTATCTAGTAAGTATCCAGCCTAACCTCGGAGAAGTAGTGACGAGGGGTCGACATCGACACTTACTAGAGATCCAAATAAATAAGTGATACGATAATTCATAACAAATATGAAGAGCACAATAATAGTTGAGTAAATCTGAAATCTCATAATTTTTCCGATTTCCTCTTTTAAAACATAAATCCCTCGATCTTTTATTCTACCTTAAGAGCTCAGAAAGATGCCAAGTGTCTATATCAAATAAATAAGAAATACCATAAAAAATTTTGGGCATGAGTGAAAGGTTTATCTCGTGAATATTCGGACTACTAGCGATATAACGCACACTTGTGCCGAGGTCGTTCGGCCCGATCCAGAGTGATGTATACACTGCCGAGAGTCGAACGGTACGAACCAGAGATACACCTCTACATACTACCGACGCATTCGTCCCGCTACACAAAAAATGAAGAAAGTTTCTGAATCACAAGACACGTGTTTACAACATAGTACATGAGCACAAAGTGAATATAACCTTTACTGTTTTCTCAATTTTTCTTGCTAACAATTCAAGTGATAAGGATGGGCCTAAGATGTATGAAATTTCTAAATCAAGTTCAATCATATTTCCAATTAATTAAGTCAACAGAATAAGTTCAAGAAATTCATATATTGCATGATAAAATCCTAAGTCTATCCGGACATAGACATACTTTAGCTACATGCGGACTCTCGTCACCTCGTGCGTACGTAGCATCCACAACTAGTAGCACATGACAATTAATATCACCTAGGGGTAGTTTTCCCCTCATAGGGTTAGACAAGAGACTTACCTCGCTCCGAAATTCCATAACCGGCTCCAACGCCACTCTAATACCTCAAACCAAAGCTTAACGATCCAAAACTAAGCAAACAATGTGCAAACCAATCAAAATGTGTTCTAATACCCATAATTAATCAATTTAAACAATTTTCAAGTCCATTCGAAAAGTCGATAAAATCAACCCTCGGGCCCACGTGCCCGGATTCCAAATATTTTCGAAGATAAACTTCACTCATAACACCACGAACTCAAATATATGATTTATTCCAAATTTCATGTCTAATTTCGTGGTAAAAATTCAAAATTATCAATTCTAGATTTTCTCACCAAAATCCCGTAATTTTTCCTAAATTTTCTTCTTTAAATCCACATATAAACCTTATATTTAGCTCACAATAAGTGAGAAATTACTTACCTCATGTTACATGATGAAAACTACTTAAAATCTCCTAAGAATCGAGCTCCAAAATCCAAAATGAAGTGGGGGAAAAGACCAAGTTCGACCCCTTAATAATCTGCCCAATTTTGCTTCTGTGGCCAATTATCCGCACCTGCGGACCCGCTCCTGCGGAATTCACTTACCCGGCATGCCTCCGCTTCTGCGACCCTTGCCCCGCATTTGCGCAACCGCAGGTGTGGAATTCACCATCGTACCTGCGAGCATTGCGCTCCTGCGCCCCTAACGCCGCATCTGCGTCCACGCAGGTACGGAAAATGACCTCGCACCTGCGACCTCTGCTCACCTCCTCCTTGCTCGCTTCTGTGGCCCTCTTCCCACTTCTGCGGGCTCGCACCTGCGGTGCCCACTCTGCAGATGCGTTTACACCAGCAGTTGCAAATTCTTCAGCAACTCTTCAACTTCAAACCTTGTTCTGAAAATCATCCGAAATCAACCCGAGGCCCCCGGGATCTCGACCAAATATACTAACGGGTCCTATAAAACAATACGAACTTAGTCTAACTCTCGAATCACCTCAAACAACATTAAAAAAACGAATCGCACATAGATTCACGCCTAATGAACTTTGAAACTTTTAATTTCTACAACCGATGCCGAAACCTATCAAATCAAGTCTGATTGACCTCAAATTTTGCACACAAGTCATAATTGACATTACAAACCTACTCCCATTTCCAGAATCAGAATCCGACCCCAATATCAAAAAGTCCACTCCTGGTCAAACTTCCCAAAAATATCCAAATTTCCAACTTCCGCCAATTGACGCCGAAACGACCTACGGACTTCCAAATCAACGTCCGGAGACACTCCTAAGACCAAAATCACCATACGGAACTATTTCCAGGCTCGGAATTTCAAATGGACATCGATAACATAAAGGTCCACTTCAACCCAAACTTAAGGAATTCTTAAACCTTCAAAATGCCAACCTTCCGTAATAAGTGTCGAAGTACCCCCGGCCATCCGATACTCGACCGAAATATACGCCCAAGTCCGAATTCATCATACAAACCTATTGGAACCTTCAAATCCCGATTTCGAGGTCATTTACTTAAAAGTCAAACCTTAGTCAATTCCTCCAACATAAAGCTTCAAAAATTAAAATTTTCTTTCCAAATCAACTCCGAACTTCCCGAAATTTAATTTCGGCCACACGTACAAGTCATAATACCTGAAGTGAAGCTACTCAAGGCCTCAGACCGCTGAACGGCGTGCTAAAGCTCAAAACGGCCGATCAGATCGTTACAAGAAGTTTGCTTGCTTTCAAATTGTTTAGAGTTTTTGCAAGTCAACTTCATACCTGCACGTCTAAACTTCATACTCGTGCATTTGAAGTTGATTTAAAGCGGCTAAACTTGCAAAAATTGAATGTCTAACTTTTTGTGCACTTCACCCTTCATGGGATTACCTGTAGGCTGTAGCCCTGTTTTAGTTTGTAACAACCTTTTACTGGTGATGTCCAGCTAACGGGAATAGAGATTTTTTGAGGATCTCTGTTATATATGTTGGCGACATAACAAGTAGGCACTTGGACATAAAAATTTATGATTTTTGATAATAAAAAAAAAAATGCGAAGTTAAATTGAAAAGGGGTATTTGAAATTTGAAATTATATTTATACATATATTTCACGTAAAAAATATTATAGTTTAGTAAGAAAAAATATTTTTTTACTTGAAAAAGTGATAAAAATCACTTTTTTCAAAGTTGAAACTTCTTTAAAAAAAATTCAAAAAACCTAATGAAAGTGGTTTGGGACCATGAGTTCCTATACAACTGAATAATTTCAATTAAAACATAATACAAAATAGTAAATTACCCCTTTGAAAACAAATAAAGTAGATACATCGTATTAGGACCAACTCAAATTTGGTGATACTTAAAGTCCATTAAAACTTTAATATACGCTGCGGGAGTCGAAATATTTCACCAACTTCAAGATTTGTATTAACCATTTTGACATGTCTCTTCTCACATTCTTTCATCGTCTATCCCATACTTGCATTAATTTTTATATTTTAGTCACTACTCCTTCCGGTCCATAATAAGTAATTTTTTGGCTTTTTTTTATGGTCCAAAATAAGTAATTTTTTCAGATTTCAAGAATGAATATTTTTTTTCCTACATTGCCCTTGGAGTAAAAAGTGTTAGGTGTGTTTATGTGAAGAGATAGTAAAGGTTAATATGGTCAATTTTAATATTAATTAATATTAAAAGATAAATTTCTTAATATGTGTGAAAATAATAAAAAAATTACTTATTATGGACCAGAAGAAGTACAAATTGAATTAATTGCCAAACTTGGAAGAAAGAGAATATAGTAAGTTTTATTTTCTTTTGTTCGCCAGCTTTTTCCATGACAGATGTTAAAGGAACAACCTGCTATCTTCTTATACAAAACTCACTTATCTTGGACACAAGCAATCATTATGGTCATTGAGATTTTTGACCTATTTCCACTTAATAACGAGGTATGTGGATCTACTACTAAAAGTATTGCTAAAATGATGGCTATTGGATCGATATGTATTCGCTTTGATCGAGAATGTGATTATGTAAATATATATATATATATCTATTCGTGCAATAATTTTTTTTTTCTTTTAGTACTTCTATATATAGTTTATTTTAGCTGCTTTGGAATTTTTTTTTTTTTCTTTAGAGGTTTGAACCCACTCTATATTTACTACATTTTAGTCATCTTGAGATAACTCTATTGGTTTGATATCATAGTACATTTTTTTCCTTTTTAAATGACAAAATTATTTTCTTATCTTAGATGAATATGTCCAACTTATACGGGAGATTATGATTCTACCTATAATTTTAAGAGATTTACATATAGATTGTGAGACCTAAATTCTAACATCATTTGAAGGTGAAATCTTGCACCTAAAGATTAGCTTATCTGATAGGAAATTTGTATCATTATTGTTTCTTTTTATTTTTACTAATTGCACAATCCAAGTAGTAGTTTCACCTCATATATAACAAATAAAAGTCTGCTTTGATTTATCTGCACGGAAAATCGAGACTGATTAGATTTGTCTAAAATAGCTAATGGAACGACAGCATAATAATCTAAGTTTATCCTTAATGAAATTTCAAGCAATAAAACATAAGGTTTCTTTCTTTATATTTTTTAAAGTTTTATTTTCTAACTCAAATATTTATTTTTATATTAATATTTGTGTGATATTTTAAATTATTTACTAATAGATATAGAATATACGCGCAACGCGTGTGTCCAGATACTAGTAGTCACATAAATACGATCAATAAGATTCCCCTTATTTAATATAAATTCCGTTTTATTTATTGCTATTGTTCATCATTTCAGTATTGCACTTTGGATTAATTAATTTGCTAGTGGCCTTAAAATACAATCAATTATTTATTCTAAAACCAATAATAATAATAATAATAATAATAATAATAATAATAATAATAATAATAATAATAATAATAATAATAATAATAATAATAATAATAATAATAATAATAATAATAATAATAATAATAATAATAATAATAATAATAATAATAATAATAATAATAATAATAATAATAATAATAATAATAATAATAATAATAATAATAATAATAATAATAATAATAATAATAATAATAATAATAATAATAATAATAATAATAATAATAATAATAATAATAATAATAATAATAATAATAATAATAATAATAATAATAATAATAATAATAATAATAATAATAATAATAATAATAATAATAATAATAATAATAATAATAATAATAATAATAATAATAGAAAAGCGAAAAAGGGCCCCTTCCAAATAATATTATCGCCAATTACCCCCTTCTTAAACCCTTCAAACAGAATACAGATAAGCCTCGGAGCTTTTCAGAAAGTAGAGAATGGCCTCTGCTTCCACCACTCTTCGCATTTCCATTACAATCCGCTGTTCAGCCAACGATCATCATCTCCTTGCGGGTCAGCCCAGAAGCAGAACAAACGTTGTTTTGCCACTTCACTCTTCGTCCTCTCGTCCCTCTTCCTCCGTTCTCACTTTCTCCCGCCGTCGAAGCAACAGCGCCAATTCTGCTATCACTTCTTCCAAGAAAAAGAAAAAGGTATGTACTACTTTTGTAAATGGCCAATTTTATCTACTATGCATTTTTCTCGAGTTTTGCAAATTAAAAATTGGGTCTTTGTTGAGAAAATATTAGCTCTTTGTTTCCTTATATTGAGTTCTTAGAATTTTGATTCACATATGAATGTTACTCCTATTCCCACTGAGCAATTTTCTTGTGTTTTCTGATATAGGATTGCTGTTTATGAATTTATCGTTTACTTTCGTCTGTTGAATAATTGTAGACTTTAATGTGCTTGCATGTGTAACTATGTTATGCTTCGCTAACATATGCTAAGGATGATTGATCAAAGGCGGAGTGAGGATTAAAAGTTGATGGGTTCGAAATGCCACTAAATCCACTAACTATTTGAGTTACTGGGTTCGAAATTTAATATTTGCACATGTTCGGTAGATCTTTTAACACATATATAGGGTTCGTGCCAAAAGCTACTGTGTTTTGCCGAACCTGTAGCTTATATGCTACCTTTCCCCTATGATTGATGGTTCCTCCCCCTTTCGGGGGGGGGGGGGGGTCTAGGCACGAGCAATTTTGATTTTATATGATTGTTAAAGGAATTTAAAAAGGTTAGAAGAGTAGTATGTCCTTGTATAGTATAACTATAAATAAGGACCTTTTGTATTGTATTGTTCATCAAATATCAATAACATATTTTCTCCCGTGCCTTCTCACATGGTATCAGAGCAATTGTGAGAGACTTATCGCTGTGCATAAATTCCAGCGATTCCGGGAAAGAGAAATCAGTATTTTTTTAAGGCTGTTTTCTATCTGCTTCATTTCTGTCAGTGTTGTGCAAAATCCAACACTACCACAAGAGTCGTCACTGTCCGGCGACCAAACCCCAGTGAAAAACTCCGGCAGCAGCCTCCTCACGCGCCTCCACGCGCCACCAGAAGCTCACGCGCGTGAGCTCACGTGCCGGCGCGTACGACCACTTCCGGCCATTTTTTGAAAATCTTCCTTCAGAACAGTTGGGTCGCCTGGTAATTCTGATCCTACCCCTACTGTTTTCATTTCATTCCGACAACTTTGAGTTTTTTCCGGCAGCTACAGTACTATTCCGAAAGCTACAGTACTATTCCGACAGCTACAGTAGATTCCGGCAGCTACAGTTTTTCAGTATTCTGTGTCTGTGTTTCCGTACACTGTTTTAGTGGATTACAGTTGATTCTTTCTCCTATTTGGTAATAATTTGCAACAATGTCTTTGGGATTTGATGCTTTTGGGTCTAGAAACATGAGTTCTGGAAGCTCTAGTACTATTATTACCTCGGAACCTTTAATGGGAGGTTCAAACTACTTAGCTTGGGCTTCATCTGTCGAGTTATGGTGTAGAGGTCAAGGTGTTCAAGATCATCTAATCAAACAGTCTAGCAATGGAGATGAAAAGGCAATAGCACTTTGGGCAAAAATCGATGCTCAGTTATGTAGCATCTTGTGGCGATCTATTGATTCCAAGTTGATGTCCTTGTTGACATGTTATTTGGTTTGGGCAAAGGCACGTACCTTATACACTAATGACATATCTCGCTTCTATGATGTGATATCACGGATGGCAAACTTAAAGAAGCAGGAATTGGATATGTCTACTTACTTGGGTCAAGTACAGGCAGTCATGGAGGAATTTGAGAAGTTGATGCCAGTTTCTGCTAGTGTGAAAAAACAACAAGAGCAGCGACAAAAGATGTTTTTCGTTCTTACCCTCGCTGGACTTCCTAATGATCTTGATTCAGTACGCGACCAGATTTTGGATAGTCCGTCTGTCCCGACAGTTGATGAATTATTCTCTCGATTACTCCGCCTTGCTGCAGCACCAAGTCTACCAGTGATCTCATCACAAATACTTGATTCATCTGTTCTTGCATCCCAGACAATGGATGTTCGGGCATCTCAAACTATGGAGCATAGACGAGGAGGAGGTCGTTTTGGAAGATCTAGACCCAAGTGTTCTTATTGTCACAAACATGGACACACTCGTGAAATGTGCTATTTCTTACATGGTCGTCCACCCAAAAGTGCTTACATTGCTCAGACAGAGACTCCAGGTAACCAAGGATTTTCTTTATCTAAAGAAGAATATAATGAGCTCCTTCAGTATCGAGCAAGTAAGCAGACATCTCCATACTTCTGTTTCTGGTAATTCTTTTGCTTGTGTTTCCCAGTCTAGCACTCTTGGCTCATGGGTCATGGACTCCAGCGCTTCTGATCACATCTCTGGTAATATATCACTTTTGTCAAATATTGTATATTCACAGTCTCTTCCCACTGTTACTTTAGCCAATGGATGTCAAACTAAGGCAAAAGGAGTTGGACAAGCTAATCCCTTGTCTTCTATCACCCTAGATTCCGTTCTTTATGTCCCTGACTGTCCTTTTAGTCTTGCATCTGTTAGTCGTTTGACTCGTGCCCTCCATTGTGGTATATATTTTATTGACGATTCTTTTATTATGCAGGACCGCAGTACGGGACAGACAATTGGTACAAGACGTGAATCAGAAAGCCTTTACTACCTTAACTCACTCAGTCCTTCCAAAACATGTCTAGTTACAGATCCTCCAGATCTAATCCACAGACGTTTAGGACATCCGAGTTTATCCAAACTTCAGAAGATGGTGCCTAGTTTATCTAGTTTGTCTACATTAGATTGTGAGTCGTGTCAACTTGGGAAACATACCCGAGCCTCCTTTTCGCGTAGTGTTGAGAGTCATGCAGAGTCTGTCTTCTCCTTAGTTCATTCTGATATATGGGGTCCTAGTAGAGTCAGTTCATCCTTGGGATTTCGTTATTTTGTCAGTTTCATTGATGATTATTCAAGATGTACTTGGCTTTTCTTAATGAAAGATCGTTCTGAGTTATTTTCTATATTCCAGAGTTTCTGTGCTGAAATCAAAAACCAATTTGGTGTTTCTATTCACATTTTTCGCAGTGATAATGCCTTAGAATATTTATCTTCTCAATTTCAGCAGTTTATGACTTCTCAGGGAATTATTCATCAGACATCTTGTCCTTATACCCCTCAGCAAAATGGGGTTGCTGAGAGAAAGAATAGGCACCTTATTGAGACTGCTCGCACACTTCTAATTGAATCTCGTGTTCCGTTGCGTTTTTGGGGCGATGCAGTTCTCACAGCTTGTTATTTGATTAATCGGATGCCTTCATCTCCCATCAAGAATCAGATTCCGCATTCAGTCACTGTGAGATAATTTAATTTTCCAACCAGCCGCCTATAGCTTGCAGGATCGCTAAGCGGCTCCCCCTGTCCTGGCATAAGTTTAGAATTCGGATCCATCGGAGTGTCAACAGGTCTGCAACCTATCATCCCCGTCTCCTCAAGAATGTCTAAAGCATATTTTCTTTGAGAAATAACAATACCTGAGCTAGACTGGGCAACCTCAATACCTAGAAAATACTTCAATCTGCCTAGATCCTTAGTTTGGAAGTGCTGGAAGAGATGCTGATTCAGATTGGTAATACCATCCTGATCATTGCCAATAATAACAATATCATCAACATAGATTACCAGATAAATATAGAGACTTGAAGCAGAGTGCCGATAAAACACAGAGTGATCAGCTTCACTACGAATCATGCCAAACTCCTGGATAACCGTGCTGAACTTACCAAACCAGGCTCGAGGAGACTGCTTTAGACCATAAAGTGACCGACGCAAGCGACATACAAGGCCACGAGACTCCCCCTGAGCAACAAAACCAGGTGGTTGCTCCATATAAACCTCATCCTCAAGATCACCGTGAAGAAAGGCATTTTTAATGTCCAGCTGATAGAGGGGCCAATGACGAACCGCAGCCATGGATAGAAAAAGGCGGACTGAAGCCACTTTAGCCACGGGAGAGAAGGTATCACTGTAATCGAGCCCAAATATCTGAGTATATCCTTTGGCAACAAGACGGGTCTTAAGTCGATCAATCTGTCCATCGGGACCAACTTTGACTGCATAAACTCAACGACAACCAACAGTAGATTTACCTGAGGGAAGAGGAACGGTTAATCAGACATACAAGTGGTACTAGACCCGACATTTCTTATCCTGTGAGTGTTGTAAGTCAGTTTATGAATTCTCCCTGTGATAGTCGTTGGGATGCAGTTGTCCGCATTATTCGATATATAAAATCGGCTCCAGGCAAAGGGTTACTCTTTGAGGATCGAGGTCACGAGCAGATCATTGGATACTCAGATGCTGATTGGGCAGGATCACCTTCCGATAGACGTTCTACGTCTGGATATTGTGTTTTAGTAGGAGGAAATTTGGTGTCCTGGAAGAGTAAGAAACAGAATGTAGTTGCTCGCTCTAGTGCAGAAGCAGAATATCGAGCAATGGCTATGGCAACATGTGAGCTAGTCTGGACCAAACAATTGCTCAAGGAGTTGAAATTTGGTGAAATCAGTCGGATGGAACTTGTGTGCGATAATCAAGCTGCCACTTCATATTGCATCAAATCCGGTGTTCCATGAGAGAACTAAACACATTGAGATTGATTGTCACTTCGTCAGAGAAAAGACACTTTCAGGAGAGATTGCTACAAAGTTTGTGAGGTCGAATGATCAACTTGCAGATATTTTCACCAAGTCCCTCACTGGTCCTCGTATTGGTTATATATGTAACAAGCTCGGTACATATGATTTGTATGCACCTGCTTGAGGGGGAGTGTTAGTTTACAACATGTATATAGTGTAGTATTGTCCCACGTTGGTAGAAGAGTAGTATGTCCTTGTATAGTATAGCTATAAATAAGGACCTCTTGTATTGTATTGTTCATCAAATATCAATAACATATTTTCTCCCGTGCCTTCTCAAAAATAGCATAAGGCTTCATGTGCCATATTGATGTAGTTGAAGCAAGCATTGGGAAAGCACCATACATTGTCGTGATTTTTGTTTAACATCTTAAACAAAATTGCACCTTATACATTAACGGCAATCGTTGCACCACTCAAATTACTTGTCCACCGGATGTCTTTCTGTAATCATGCCTAACTGTTTCGACGTACTTGATCTACTCGCTTGCTGCTTTTAGTATAACGGGTGCAGGACATCTTCTTCCGTATGATTGTAAATGATAGGCAAATAGAGTAGCGATCTGCTGATCCATACGTGTAACACTAACTCTGTAGCTTTTACAGTTAACGGGGTGCAGTTTTATAGACCACTACTCCAAGTTTAGATTTTATGCAGCTATTTTTTCCTGGTGCATGTGAATAACCATCAAAGTAAACCCTGTCCCTTGAACTTCTTCTTGTGCATGTAAATGTCCATCAAGATACCCTGTCTTCTTCACCCGTTTTGATAGCAATCCGATTACTATCTTATCTTTTCTGGAATGTGGAACGTGATTTGCCTATGGTTTTAATTAGTATGTACAAGAGAAGAAGTGATGAACAATATTTTCATTTTAGACAAGCTTAATGTTTAACGTGGTTTGACAATTTGAGATCTTTCACTTGAATATTCAAACTATTTGCCTTCACTAGGAGTTTGCTAGAAACATATCTATGTTTTGCTTTTTGGTGAAGACTTGCTCATAAACTTTCATATCATTAGCAACCTCTTCTTTACACCTGAACTTTTGTATTACACGCCTTTCAATTGTTTACTAAACCTGAGGTTTTGTTGTTTGCTTCCTATGTTAGAGTTCACCTAGGAAAGATACTGAGGAAGATGGTGATATAGATGATGATGCTTTTGAGGCACTCTTTCAGCTGCTGGAAGAAGATCTGAAAAATGATGACTTATCTTTGAACGATGATGATATAAGTGAGGAGGACCTCGCGAAGCTGGAACGTGAACTGGAGGAGGCACTGAAGGATGATGAACTACTAGGAGAAATTGCCTCAATTGCCAATGAGAAAATTGGGAGTGAGGATGAAGATGAAGAAGTAGTAGCAGATGATGATAATGAGGATGATAAAGATGAAGAATTGCCAGTGAAATTGAAAAATTGGCAACTTAAGAAACTGGGATATGCCTTGAGAAGGGGACGGCGTAAGACAAATGTAAGTTGTCATCTTAATGTTAGTCTTCTCAAATTCTGATACCGCAATTGCATTACAGCTACTCACTATTCTTGAGCCTTAAGGCCACTTTGGTTCACTCGGCTCTTTGCATGTTCCAGCTTTAAGCACGGTGCGAAGAACATTGGTGCTATCTATCCATGTGTCTAAAGTATTCAAATGCTTGGGCAAAATTTACCTTGTTAATCTCATCTGTCCCTATGTACTTCCCTTCTTCAGATTCCATTGTTTATTTAGCATTTAACTGGACATCTACTTTTAGCTTGCAACATTTCTTGATGTTAATTAGCTAAAACTATACTAACTTGCAAACAAAGCATATCATTGATAAGAATAGACTGGAAGTTTTGGAACCTGTAGCAGAATTGGAAGAGCAAAAAAATGTGGAAATGTTTCTTTTAACCTCTGCTGCCTATTTAAAGAAAATATGTCTAGAGAATTGGAAGTTTTGCTTTATCTTCATTGTTCCTTGAGACGAGGGTCTATCGGAAACAACCTCGCTATCTCTATGAGGTAGGGGTAAGGTCTGCGTACACACTACCCTCCCCAGACCTCATATATGAGATCAAACTGGGTTTGTTGTTGTTGTTGTTGTTGTTGTTCTAGTGCTGCTTACTCTATAACTTCTAATTCACTTTTTCCTTCCAGATAAAAAATCTTGCTGCTGAGATATGCCTTGATAGAGCTGTTGTTCTTGAATTACTTCGCAATCCTCCGCCAAACCTTTTGTTGCTGAGTGCTGCCTTACCCGATGAACCTGTCCCCAGAATGATAGAGCCTGAAAGCAAACCCCAGGAGACTGTTCCCATAGAGATAAGTGATGTTGCAAGGCCTGAGGCTAAGGTGGAAATGCCAGTCCATGTGATGCAAAGTAGTTGGTCTGCTCAAAAGAGAATAAAGAAAGTCCAACTAGAAACCCTTGAACAAGTTTATAGACGATCAAAGCGGCCCACTGTGAGTCCCATTACTTCTCTATTTTTGTTCGATGCTTTTAAGTCTATGTTGGTAAAATTTCATATCTGAATAAAGAGCTTCTGCATATTGTTGCATAGCTCTGCACCTGAACAATGGGGCTTGGGTGTGGGAAAATGGAAAAAGATCCTGTTGAAATATCAATTATCCTTCTCAAAAAAATATCAATTAGTCTGGGATGTAAAATGTTCGTGATTGAGGCCAACAATGTTGAGGGGTGGCTCTTGTGACCTTGGAGTTTGGGGGCCAAGTTTAATCTGGGATAAGTGAATCTGCTTTCTTGCTCCCGAATATCCAAATCTCAACACATCTGTCCTCCCTGTGCATTTCCCCTTTTATCTTGTTTGTTGTTTTCATGTTCATCTATTTTCTTTTCTTTTCCTTGTTTGTTCAGGATGAGGATGGATGTGATGAGAAAATTTAGACGCACCTATTTCAGGTTATCTGTTCTGCTCTACTATCCTTGAATTGGCAGTTGATTAGAAATTGCCTTAAATTTAAGGTTAAATGAGTGGGTAGTGCAAACTGTAAACCAAACCCCAAGAGATTTGAGATAGTAATAACTTTAGTATTGTGTCGATCGATCTAAGAAATGACGTCCAAGAAAAGGCAACCCATTGCAATTGGCACCTCTTATTGGTTTGTCTATGTGTTCAATCAACTTAATACCTTTATGCCCTTTTATTCGTAGTTTTAATGCACGCTAGTTCCCCTATCATTAGGAATCACTTGGAATTTAAAATACTTGGATCACGTGATTGAATTCAAAAAAAAGAAATCCCAACTTGTTTGGGGCTGAGGCGTAGTTGTTGTTATATATAATTGAAGTTATGTATTACTATTATCAGCCACCAGATGACTAGTTTGAAGTAGTTGGATCTCAGGGTTCTTCTCTTTTGCTCTGAAAATTTGATGTGGTTTTCTCTTTTCAATTCACAATTGCCTGAATTAGTACATGGTACTTTTTTCTCTTCAACTTTGTGTGGTATGATTACTTGATATAAGCTGGATACAGATGATTTATTCAGAATCAGTCTGAGCTAATAGCCACTGCTAAATCAGTCCAACGTTGCACTTTTTATGCGACCGGTGACTCCTCATAATGGTATCTCCGAACTGTACGATTGAGAACGGATATGTGGTTTGCTTGGTGATGTAGTTGCACACAATTGCTAAGTGCTATACCTAGGATGAAAGAGAGAACATTGTTATCCTTATACTCTCTCTGTTGTGGTGATGCAGAATGCCATGATTAGCAGCATCGTGCATGTGACAAATCTGCCTCGGAAAAGAGTTCTGAAATGGTTTGAAGACAGACGGTCTGAAGAAGGGGTTCCTGATCATCGACTTCCATACCAACCATCGTCTAAATCTTAACAGTTCTATCCTTGTAAGTACCAGCTAAAACAACTGATTTTTGTATGTTAAACTGGTTTCTCCCGTGCTATCAGATACTTGAATTATTTCATGCCAACCATCAGCTTCCTTTTGCTATTTATTTCTCAGTGCAGCTATAACAACAGGAGCAAATAGCAATACCCTCTGTAAAGCAAAGATGGTTACAAACAAAAAGAAGTGAACAACTTTAGTTTGTCAGTTGTGTTGAATTAACTCTATCCTAATCATATAATTCTTAGCAGTAGTTGCAAGTTCTTAATACCTTAGAGAGGGATTTGGATCTTTTGACTGTTTCTTTTTTCTTTGGGTCCCTTGAGTCTGATCTCTGAAAACTCTGTGACTACATCTATTGGGCAAATCTGCCTCGTCAATACTAGTTTGCAGAAACACCATTAATCTGCAATGCCAGTTTGCAGCAACTGAATAATGCCAAACAATGGAAATTGGATTTCTCTTTGAAAATTAGGGATATTTTGCTTTTCTGGATAATTAGGGAAAGGGGTTGGTCTCTACTTATAAAGAACTCTATCCATCACAGGCGAATATCAAGTCTCACTTATTCATACACATAATCAATTAAATTTATCTGGCCTGATGCATATCTTTTCACAACTTGAACTAAGACATTATTAGGCTATAACTATTAACTAATTAACAAAAGTCTTAATTTCAACAACTGAAGGAACCTTGCCTAGTGATTGCTTCTATATTATCATCAAACATATAACATTCTCTTCTGGTTATTATTTTCTCTTGTTTAGTATTTGGGTACTTTTATTTCTTCGTTTGATTAAACTTTCCTTTTTTGTATTATTGAAAACAAGACATGTTTAATATGATTGCCCAATAAAGTAAGATGGGATTTAAATTCTTCTCCAACTGCAACCGTAAGAAGAAAATAAGAATCCTTACGTTAGATGTAGTATAAACAAACGTAAGGATTATTTTTTTTTCTTCTTGATTTTCCTGCAACAAATAGCAGTACAGACAGTAAACCTGATTTCATTCATTTGCTTCAACTTAAGTTCATTTTGGAATTGCTACTTGGACAATGCTGCCAAATTATGAAAATTATTTCAGTGCCATCAGTTTATTCTTTGGATCCTTCCATATTGAATTTAAGCATTTAACAAATGATGAACCAGGACATTAGTCGGCATATCAAGTAAGAAAATCAATTTAGTTTTATTTCTCCCGGAGACACTTGACATATGATGTTCTTCAATTCTAATGTGATGCTGAACTTAACCTTGGGATATGCCATCAAATTAATTTCTTCATCCGCAGGTTAATATTTAATTGTAATTCCAATAGCTAATTACCTTTTGTTCGCAGATAGAGCTTTTACAAACTCCTGAATTTTACAGTGTTGTATGTCTAAAATAAGTTTGCACATATTGTGCTATGGAAGTATGCCCAGCTGTTCTATTTAGGGCTGGAACCTTTGAATCTATGTATGTTAGCAGATTCAAATCCCATCCTGATTACGCAACCAGTGTAAGTGAAAGCAGGACCAAACTAAGATTTAGATGATAAACCACAATAAATAATTCCGAATTATCCACTAAGAATCAGATTAATAGATAAAAATAATATATTTAAAGCATTAATCCTAACAAAAAAAGTCTGTAAAGTAGTAGTAGTAGTAGTAGTAGAAGCAGTAACGAAATCCTGGCCTTAATTAGTAACTGAATAATCTGAGCAGGTAATGAATAATAGATCCTTCAAGCATTTGAACAACACTAATTTTGAAATTGTAACTATTATTTCAATGATTTGATATTAGTTCACATATATAAAGGGCATATACCTAGGACTAATTGTAAAATAGTCCAGTGAATTACAATATTGTTAAAGACAATGGGAGAAAGAAGATTCCCAAAAGTCAAAACTTCCTCCTCTTATCCCAGCAGCACAAGGATCTTTGGCAGGCTTAGGCATATCATGAAAGTCTACCATTACGGCTCTTCTCTTCGCTTTGTTTTGCTCTGTAACTCTTTCCTCAAATTTCCTTTTACTTGATTCAAACTTCATTTTTTGCATTGGTCTTGCAACTGTAGAGGTTTGTGTTGGTTTTTGCATAGGTCTTGCAACTGTAGAGCTTTGTGTTACTTTTTGCATTAGTCTTGCAACTGTCTTTTGATTTGGTCTTGTAATTACACTACCATTGCTCTGCTGCTCTCTTCCCTCAAGCCTCATATCTTGTTTTTCTTCTACACTGTTGATATCTTCCTTAAACCTCCAGGAGATTTCTTGGTTGCCAATCCCATGACACAACTCGTGTTCTTGCTTTCTTTATCGTTGGACCAACACTTTCAATATCACTATCGACATGCTTGTGTTGATTTCTTCATCTTCTACACGACTAGCACTGTCGATTCCTTCCCCTGGTTTTCCCGAATCCAGCAACATCATCAATATTTCATTTTTGTAGGGTGGTGCACCAACGCTTTAATCAACTTAAATCTATGGTTTAGAAACACTGCTTCTAAATCCATGCCTAAACTCATATCTCAACGATTGTGACAAATTGGTAATATTTCCTAAATAAATTTTGCCACAGGGAAACCCATTTAGATTTGGAAAAGGTTTTCATTTCCTCAATGGGTTTTGCCCATTTATTTATATGACGGGTAACTTTTTCTTTTGGAAATTATGAATCAATAAAAGAGATGGTATTTTTATAGAATCTGACCAAATCAAGTGTGTAACTTTTCCTTTTAATGTTAAATCTAAGATATTGATCATAATAAAATGCATACACAGAGTCATAAAATGTTTTAAATTAAAATCAATAATTGTGTATACTGAGAAAACAAAGATCACTGCCAAATTAAAATCGAAACGGTATAAAGCTTATGATTCCCATAGTTATTATTCTGTTAGAAAACACACTATAAGAAAACACAAATTTGTGACGAAATATTTATGATGGACAACAGGACAAGTACGTCAAAATTTTGTAACAGATTTTTGACGATCTTATGACATTCATCAATGTGAATGGAATTTGTACCGAACACGATGATCATTGATCCGTCACAATTTAGCTACAAATTTGTGACGGGAATGATGGTTCACCTTTATGAACCTTTACAGAGAGTTTTAACTACTATTTTATGGGGCGGTAGGAAAACTGGTAATTAAAAATTAGCCATAGTTTTAAAAGTAATTAAATTTTAGCTACTTTTTCATGTGTAAAATAAAATTTGAACAAAAACACCCTTGAAAATCTAGAAAAATTCTAGCATAATATTGTTTTACATATGAGATTCCAGCATAATGTACTAGAATTTATAATGTGCTAGAGTTCCAACATAATATGCTGGAAGTATATACGCATGAGTTACATAATCCAGCATATTATGCTGGATTTTTTTCGTGTTTCGGCTAGGATACTACTTTTGTCCAGATTTTATCTCCGCCTTAAATAGTGGCTACTTTTCAATAACTTTGTAAATACTGGCTCTTTTTCAATAACCGCCCCCGTAAAAATGGCTATGCCATGTCATTTTGACCTATTTATCATATATGTATCAAAAACAAGAATAGTTACTCATTAAAATTATTAACCCAATTATATAAAATGAGAGAGAAATAAAACCTTATGGCATACGTAGTTTTGTCTAATAAGTAAGTATCAAGCGCAACTTATAAGTTTCCTCCGATCTATCTACTTATGAGATGTCTTTATCTTACCATTAAGAGTTAGTGGTGGATTGCCTTCACGAGTCCATTATTCAAATGGTCACTCAACTATCCCAAATTATCTGTTAAAGTGACTTTTCTTTCTTTTGTAAAAGCAAAGTCACTTAACTATGCCTATAGCACTCAGAAGGTCACTCAACTAGATTTTTCAAATTTTGGATTGTCAAATACCTATTTTAACCTCTAAATTATAAACATTTATCTTCTTTTTATTTTTTTAAACTTTTTAATATTATGATTCTTTTTAATTTATATTATGGACTTACCTATATAATAAATAAATTTTATTTATAAATTAAAAAATAAAAATTATTTAAGCATATATAATGCTGGAATAACAAAATAATGAGCATAGTAAAAAAATTAATTAGAATAATTTGTTCGTAATAATTTTAGTATTAACAACAAAAATTAAAAAAATTATTTACACAATTGAGAATGAAAGAAAATAAAGGTTGTAAAATATATATTCCATGCACATAATATAAAAATAATTATTTAAATAAAGGTATTTTTATAATATACATTATATATGGTTGAAAATTATGCTCAATTATATTATTATTCCCTCATTATATGAGCTGAAAAGTAATTTTTTATTTTATAAATAAAATATATTTTTCTATAGGTAAGTCCACAATGTAGATTAAAAAAAATTATAATATTTAAAAAGTTAAAAAAATTGATAATTTAGAGGGTAAAATAGGTATTTGACAATTAAAAATTTAAAAAATCTAGTTGAGTAACCTTCTAAGTATTATATACATAGTTAAGTGACTTTGTTGTTACAAACGAAAGAAAAGTGACTTTAGCAGATGATTTGGGATAGTGGAGTGACCATTTGAGTAATGAACTCTTCCATTCACCCATAATCAGAAATCTCGGATTCGAACCCTGAGAATGAAAAATATCTTGATAAATAATACTTTCGTTTTTAATGGTCTTACACGATGCAAATTCAATTTAATTGATATTTAATACAAATATCGAACATCGAGTGAGTAACACAATAGAAAATATCTTTACGAGATAAAACCTTGCACACCACAACTGCAGACAATACAATATCTTGTAAGAACGCCTTTAGATGGTATCGTATGTAAAAACAACTAGGTATGGTGCTATTTCTTCAGCCCCTCGTCTGGGTGGATTCTTCTGTAGATATATGTCACTTTCTGCCACATCGACAAAAAAGGATATACAGCCACTTTGTCATAAGGACCTTGATCAACTTACAATGAATAGCTATGTTATGTACACTTACATTAATGAATATATTTTGACACTATCTACATCGTTTAACAAGTTGTAGTATGTCACTAATTTTGTAAGTTATTAATCTACATTTATTATGAATATTACTTCATCCGTTCACTTTTAGTTGTCCATTTTTTATTTTGCACTCCCTTTAAAAAAAATGAAGTATTTATGTTATAATTTTACCCATAATAATGACAGTATTTCCAAAAATCTTGTGAGATGATTTGACGAATGAGTAATTAATGATAAGAATAAAACAGAAAAAAAATTATCTTTCTCTTGATTTAGTATAGTGGACAAGTAGAAATAAAAATATATTTTTAGTATAGTAGACAAGTAAAAGTGAACGGAGGAAATATATGTAATTGACTTTTAAGTAGTTTGATATTGAAATTTTTTTCTACGTTACCAAGATTTTTTTTTTTTTTTTGTTGCTAGAACAACGAAATTTATATTAATAATTAAGTAGTAGCATTACATAGAGGTGATGCCTCATTTGATAGCATCAAGGACAAGGATAGAGTTTCGAAAACTCCAAGGCTATTTACAAGATCTCAAGCTAAAGAGTTGCACTCTAAGTATCTGGACTTCAATGGCAAATAAAGAAGTTTTTAATTGTAGAGGAAGAGCTCAAGCCCAAAGTAGATGAATTATCCAAGTTTTACAATTATTTGGTGATCCAAATTGAAGTCCAAAAGGAGGAAGATTGGGCCACTAAATCAGCCCTTGAAGTCCACCAAAGGGGCTCAAAATGAGCTTAAAAGAGGTCCAAAAGGGGGTGTTTCAAAAGGAGCCCAATTGGAGTCCAAATCAATGGCCCAAACTAGTAGTTTTAAGGTCCAAATCTGCCCCAAAGGGATTTGGCCGCCCCCCACCTAATTGTAATGACTTTTCTTACTCCTTAGCAATCACCCTACCTAATTGTAATGACTTTTTATGCCTTAGCAACCACCCTACCTAATTTTAAGGACTTTTTGTGCCTTAGTACTCCTATAAATAAGGAGTTCTTCTCATTCATTGAGACACTTCATTATTGATTAAGTATATCATACTTTGAGAGTTCTTTTGAACCTTTGTTACTTGTGCTTTGAGATTTATCTTTCAACCTTTACTAGTTCATAGTTCAAGGTAGTAAGATTACTTCTCTATTGTGATATCTTTGATTCCTTTGTGGTATTCTTAGAAGGCGATTAATACTAGTTATTAATTATTGTCTCAAGTTACTCGTAAAGTGGTCAAGATCCGAATCTATTGTTTTGATTTGCTTTTAAGTAAAGGCGTTTGATTTCTTCAATAAATCAAGACGTTGTTGCTTTGATCTTGACAAGGCTATAGAACTTACGTTCTTGGAAGTTCTTGGAATTCTTTCCTTGAATTTTCCCATATCCTTTATTTTCTGCCCTTTAGTTCTAGTTGTTCAATTCCTTATTGTTATTGCTTCCGCATTTACTTTTCAAATTCTTAATCTAGTTTGGATTCCCGACCTAGTCGTTATCAAGTGGTATCAGAGCGGTTCTATCAATATTTCGTTCTTGATAATTCTGGGAATTTTTTGAATACTAAGAGCAAAAAAAAAAAGTTAAAAAAAACAAAAAAAAATGAAAATCGATTTTAAAAAAAACAATTTCTTGCTCTCCAGGAACTTTCTTTTGTTCTAATTTGTTTCCAAACACTATCAAAGGAAACAAGAAGAGGGGATCCTAGATTTCAAAGATAAGACAAAAATTTAATTTTTCTTACTCTTTCTAATCTAAATATATAATCATTTCCTTTTTGTTCGTGTCTTGTTTCAACCGAGCCTAATAGTTCTAGGATTTGGTTCTTCTTTCATTTGTTCCTCAAAAATCTATATTTCACTACTAAGAACTTTATACGAGTTGGTTTTAACTATAAATCTACAAAGTATTTTGTTCAAAGGTTATTTCGAGAAAAGAAAAAAAAAAGGCAAAGTGTGTGTGAGAACAGTTGAGAAAAAATTCAATTTGTCTAATACAGTTTAATTATTTAAGATGTCACATACATGTAGTGATGATGAACGAAGGGTTCTTCAAGAAGACGAAATCAAAGCAAGAAATGATTTTACCTTGCAAGTTATGCATCAATAATTCGAATGGTGGAATTTGCAACTCCAAGAGATGAGGGACACCATTGCTGAGCAAAATGATACAATAGCTGAACTTAGAAGGGAAAATAATATTAGGCCCCAAGCTAGGAGAAATGTACCCCTTGCTCCCATTGTAAATCAAGAAAACCCTATAGATGATTTTAATGATATTGGATTTGATAGGGTTGGAAGAGATAGGAGGGGACAAAGAGGTAGAGTAGAAGATGATAATATAAGCAGTATAAAGATGAAGATGCCATCTTTTAAGGGGAACAAGGGATCCAGACTTGTACCTTGATTGGGAGAGAAAGGTTGAAGCCATCTTTGACTGTCAAAACTACTCTGAGGGTAAGAAGGTTAAACTTGCTATTGTTGAGTTTTCTGACTATGCTGCTATTTAGTGGAAAAAGCTTACTAGGGACAGATTGCAAGAAGGACAAGCACCAATTGCTACTTGGGCTGAGATGAAGAGGGTGATGAAAAAGAGATTCACACCATCACACTTTCAAAGAGAGCTACAACAACACCTTCAAATATTGAAGCAAGGTTTCATGTTTGTGGATGAGTACTTTAAGGTTATGGATATGGCTATGATCCAAGCTAATTGTATGGAGAAAGAAGAGGCTACAATAGATAGGTTTTTAAATGGTTTAAATAAGGAAATAGCTGATGTAGTAGAATTACAACAATATGTAACAATATATGAGTTAGTTGATTTCTCTGTAAAGGTAAAAAATGAAAATAAAAGAAAGCAAACTAGCTCATGGAAAGGTCGGTCAAACACCATCTCCAAGAAGCCATGGTCGAATCAAGAGATAAAGAGTTCTTCTAGACCTCAAGAAGACAAGGATAAAGGTAAATTTGAGAACAAAGAGGGAGGTAAAACCTTTAACTCTAAACCTTTTACACCTTCTAGTTATATTCAGTGTCATAAATGTAGAAGGGGACATATGATGCACGAATGTCCAAGTAGAAGAAACATCATTCTTAGAGAAGATGGAAGATATGAGAGTGAAAAAAGTGAGGGAGAAGAAGAGAGAGATGTAATAATGATGATGATATATAACTACCTAATGATGGCATAATTGGGGTAGTTAGGAGGATTATGACTATCAATTTGGGAAGCAATATTGAAGAACAAAGGGAGAATATATTCCATACTAGGTGTGGGATAAAGGGAAAAACTTGTTCTATGATCATTGATAGTGGTAGTTGTGCTAATGTGGTGAGTTCATACTTTGTGAAAAAATTAGGACTTGCATGCATGAAATACCCTACTCCCTATAGACTCCAATGGTTAAATGATGGTGGTGAACTAAAGGTAAACAAACAATGCATGATTTCATTCAATGTTGGTAGATATGAGGATGATATTCTTTGTAACATAGTCCCTATGCAAGTTTGTCATATCTTACTGGGTAGTCCTTGGCAGTATGATAGGAATGCTTTTCATGATGGAAGGAAGAATAGATATTCTCTTGAGCTAAATGGCAGGAAATTTACTCTTGCATCTTTATCTCCTTCTCAAGTGTTTGAAGATCAAAAAAGATTAAGAGAAACAATGGAAAAACCAAGGGGAGGGATAAAAAGTGAGCTTGAGGAAAAAGAAAAGAAAGGAGGCCAAGAGTTAGAAAAAAAGAGAGATGGTTGAGAGAAAGAGAGAAGGCAACAATTTGAGAGAAGAGATAAAAAGGGGCTTGAATGAAAAAATAAAAAGTCTTGGTGAGAGGAAAGAGGCTAAGGAAATAAAAAAGAGAGTTTTTATATAAAAGCCAAAGAGTGTTTAAATGCAAGAAAAGATGGGTTGCTCATAATACTACTTACTTACAAAGAAGCTTTGATTAATTCTGAGTTACTAACTTCTTCTTTGCCAAGTAGTATTTCTTCTCTTTTGCAGGATTTTGAAGATGTCTTTCCTGAAGATATTCCTAATGGATTGCCACCTTTATGTGGCATTGAGCATCAAATTAATTTTGTGCCTGGATCACAAATCCCAAATAGGCCTACTTATAGGAGTAATCCAGAAGAGACAAAAGAGCTTCAAAGGCAGGTTGAGGAGCTGCTTGAGAAAGGCTTTGTGAGAGAGAACATGAGCCATTGCTCTGTTCCCGTCCTATTGGTACCCAAAAAGGATGGAACTTGGAGGATGTGCGTAGATTGTAGAGCAATCAATAAGATAACGGTAAAGTATCGCCATCCTATTCCTCGTCTTGATGACATGTTGAATCAATTACATAGATCCAAAATCTTTTCTAAAATTGATCTAAAAAGTGATTACCGTCATATTCGAATGAATCCTGGAGATGAATGGAAAACTGCTTTTAAGACCAAATATGGGCTTTATGAGTGGTTAGTTATGCCTTTTGGCTTGATTAATGCACCTAGCACTTTCATGAGATTAATGAATCATATCTTTAAGGATTTTCATGAAAAATTTATTGTGGTGTACTTCGATGATATTTTGATCTTTTCTATCACTTTAGAAGAGCATGTAGAACACCTAAAACAAATTTTTGAAGTTCTTAGAAAGCAACTCTTATTTGCTAATCTTAAAAAGTGTACTTTTTGTGTGGATCGTGTGATTTTCTTGGGTTTTGTGGTTAGTTCTAAAGGAGTTGGGGTTGATGAAGAGAAAATTAAAGCAATAAAAGAATGGCCTAAACCTAAGAGTGTAACTGAAGTTAGGAGTTTTTATGGACTTGCTAGTTTTTATAGGAGGTTTGTGAGAGACTTTAGCACCATTGCTTCTCCTTTAACTTAAGTTATTAAAAAGGATAAGATTTTACATGGGGGAAAAGAACAAGATGATGCTTTTAACTTATTGAAAGAAAAGTTATGTTCTGCTCCATTGTTACAATTGTCTGATTTTTCTAAATCTTTTGAAATTGAATGTGATACTTCTGGCAAAGGAATATGTGTTGTTTTGATGCAAGATTCTAAACATATTGCCTACTTTAGTGAGAAGTTGAGTGGAGCCACATTGAACTATTCCACTTATGACAAAGAGTTATATGCTTTGGTAAGGGCTTTAGTCACATGGCAACATTACTTGTGGCCAAGAGAGTTTGTCATTAAAAGTGACTATGAATTCTTGAAATACTTGAAGAGTCAAGGTAAGCTTAGTAGAAGTCATGCTAAGTGAGTTGAATTCATTGAAACTTTTCCTTATGTAATTTCTTACAAACAAGGGAAAGACAATGTTGTTGCAGATGCACTTTCAAGAATGTATCTCTTAGTTTCTACCATGACTTCTAAATTGATGGGTTTTGATCAAATCAAGGGACTTTATGCTAATGATGTTGATTTTGACAAGATTTTTGCAGATTGTAAGTTGGATCCTTTTGAGAGGTTTAGCCTCCAAGATGGATTTTTTCTTTAAGAAAAATAAGTTGTGTATCCCTAATTGCTCTTTACGTGAAGTATTTGTAAGGGAAGCACATTGTGGAGGGATTATGGGTCACTTTGGAGTCCCAAAGATACTAGACATACTTGCTGAAAATTTCTTTTGGCCTGGAATGAGAAAAGATGTTGAAAGAATGTGTGCACAGTGTTTGGAATGTAAACAAGCTAAATCTAAAGTGTTACCACATGGTCTTTACAAGCCATTACATGTTCCTACTTCACCTTGGATTGATATTTCTATGGATTTTGTGTTAGGTTTGCCTAGAATAAGGTATGGTAAGGATAGTATATATGTTGTGGTAGATAGGTTCTCTAAAATGGCTCGTTTTATTCCTTGTTTAAAGACTAATGATGCTTCAAAAGATATTTCCATGTGGTATATATTTCCATGTTGCTGATCTTTTTGTAAAAGAAGTTGTAAATTGCATGGTATACCTAGAACTATTGTTAGTGATAGGGATGCTAAGTTTTTGAGCCACTTTTGGCGTGTATTTTGGGGGAAGTTAGGCATTAAATTGTTGTTTTCTACTTCTTGTCACCCACAAACTGATGGACAAACTAAAGTAGTTAATAGAACCTTAGGAAACATGTTGAGGGCTGTTTTGAAAGGTAAATTAACTTCTTGGGAGGATCACTTACCTATGATTGAATTTGCTTACAATAGAATAATCCATTCTTCTACATGTATGTCTTCTTTTGAGGTTGTTTATGATTTTAATCCCTTCACTCCCCTTGATTTATTACCATTACCTACTAATGATATTGTTAATATTGATGGTAGGACAAAGGCTGAGATGATGAAAAAAATTCATGAACAAACAAGGCTTGCAATTGAGAAGAAAAATGAGCAAACTGCCTTGAGAAAGAATAAGGGTCGAAAACAAGTTATTTTTAAACCTGGAGATTTAGTTTGGGTTCACTTTAGAAATGAGAGATTTTCCTCCAAAAGGAAGTCAAAGTTTCACCCTAGAGGAGATGGCCCATTTCAAGTCCTTGAAAGGATTGGAGACAATGCTTATAAGCCAGACCTACCTGGTGAGTTCCAAGTAAGTGCTACATTCAATGTTGCCGACTTGTCTTTGTTTGATGTAGGATCGAATTCGGGGACGAATTCTTTTCAAGAAAAGGGGAATGATAGCATCAAGGAAAATGATAGAGTTTTGGAAGCTCCAAGGCCATTTACAAGATCTCAAGCTAAAGAGTTACACTCTAAGGTTGCTGGACTTCAATGAAAAATAAAGAAGCTTTTAATTGTAGAGAAAGAGCTCAAGCCCAAAGTAGATGAATTATCCAAGTTTTACAATTATTTGGTGATCCAAATTGAAGTCCAAGAGGAGGAAGATTGGGCCACCAAATCAGCCATTGAAGTCCACCAAAGGGGCTCAAAATGAGCTTAAAAGAGGTCAAAAAGGGTATGTTTCAAAAGGAGCCCAATTGGAGTCCAAATCAATGACCCAAACTAGTAGTTTTAAGGTCCAAATCTGCCCCAAAAGGATTTGGCTGCCCCCACCTAATTGTAATGACTTTTCTTTCTCCTTAGCAACCATCATACCTAATTGTAATGACTTTTTATGCCTTAGCAACCACCCTACCTAATTTTAAGGACTTTTTGTGCCTTAGTACTCCTATAAATAAGGAGTTCTTCTCATTCATTGAGACAACTTCATTATTGATTAAGTATATCATACTTTGAGAGTTCTTTTGAACCTTTGTTACTTGTGCTTTGAGATTTATCTTTCAACCTTTACTAGTTCATAGTTCAAAGTAGTAAGATTACTTCTCTATTGTGATATCTTTGATTCCTTTGTGGTATTCTTAGAAGGCAATTAATACTAGTTATTAATTATTGTCTCAAGTTACTCGTAAAGCGGTCAAGATCCGAATCTATTATTTTGATTTGCTTTTAAGTAAAGGCGTTTGATTTCTTCAATAAATCAAGACGTTGTTGCTTTGATCTTGATAAGGCTATAGAACTTACGTTCTTGGAAGTTCTTGGAATTCTTTCCTTGAATTTTTTCATATCTTTTATTTTCTGCCCTTTAGTTCTAGTTGTTCAATTCCTTATTGTTATTGCTTCCGTATTTACTTTTTAAATTCTTACTCTAGTTTGGATTCCCACCTAGTTGTTATCATCATTAGGGGCATCAAAAACACCTGAGCCAGAGAAGCTACTAGCCATATGTGTACAAAAACTATTAAAATTACCAAGTTCGGCTAGCTTGTTTAGTACGGTGGTAGATACTAATCTAGTAGTAGGTGCTCTAGCTTTGTCCTCCTGTAGAAACTTCCAAAAAACATTCGGTGGGTGAAACATTGTTGATAAGGGAGTATTGCTTGATTGCTTGGATCCTTCCTTTACCAAATTATGTGCAAGTTTGTTCCCCTCACGGAAATTGTGTCGGATCATTGTATTCTCCGATTCCTTCAGTAATAAACTGCACTCATTAACAAGGTTTGAGTAGAGAGAACAATTGTTATGGGAAAGCAGTTGAGGTATTTTAGTAGCATTAGTTTCAATTTCTAAGCTATGAAAATTACAATTTTTTGCTATTAGAAGTCCACTTTTTAGCGCGAGGAGTTCTATGTAAGTGGGCGTGTAGCCATAAGCGAGCATTTTGTAGCCCATGATCCAGTTTCCAAATTTATACCGGAATATTTCACCAATCCTGCCTTTTTATAGCTGCCTTTGAACACCCGCCAATGTTGAGTTTTAGCTCATTTGACATTAGGGAGTGATCGCGTCCAATTGCACAACTCAAAAGAGGTATGAAACAGTCGTTTGCAATTATACAAACCCAACTAAGAGTCAGGGTCGAATCCACAGGGAGCTAAGATGGGATTTAGGGGTATATATTTCAATGTGCATGATTGAATTATTGAGATTGTACTTCCACAAAAAGATTGATTTTCTATTTCTAATTTTACTCTATTGATTGCCAAATAAAGAAAAAAAATTAGAGATAATTATTTTTGGGGTTTTTCTAAATTGATAAAGAGCCTAGGGCTATGACCGTTACATAGGTGTTTGCCTAATGGGATAAAGACTTTAATGCTTATTCTATTGACTGGCGTGTATTTCTCAAGATCAAATGGATAACACACAAAACAGTTGATAGAAGCTCAAGTCGGGTTATTACTATCTCTAGGTTGGACCCTTTAATTTGGTAAATCAATCTGTCAATTGACCCAATTCTTTGTTAGCCAAGTTATCCTAGACCAGGTCTCTCTTTCTCAAGAAGAGACTAAGTCAAATAGGCATGAACTAATGTTTGTAACTATTAATTCCTCAAAATAAAGCATGAACTAAGCTAAATAATAAATACTCAATCATAAACAAGCCCTAAATTAAATACCCATAAGGTTTACAGACTAGGGTTGTGTCACAACCCTAGTAAACATCTAGCTACTCATACTTGGGGTTGAAGAAAATGAAGAAGAAAGACTAATTAAACTCATAATTAAAGATTAAAATGACTAAATCTATTGTAAAATACACCAAAGCAAAATAAACTTCCAAAAATGGCAAAGAAAAACGGCTAGAGTGATTGCTGATGTTCAAACTTGACCTAATTTCGTGAAACTCTTCTATTTATACAAGTCTGAAAATTTCTGACAAAAATGCCCCTCGGGAGGTTCTGCGGCCGCACAATTCCATGTTCGGTCCGCAGACTTCTTCATCTGGCACGAGTTGGGATTCTACGGCCGCACAATTCTGAACTGCGGGGGCGAGACAACATTTTTGCGGTCCGCAGATTTAGAACTGCGGTCGCAAGTCACTCTTATGTGGTCCGCAATAGTAGGATTGCGACCGCAAGATAATTTTCTGCGGCCGCAGAAATCTACATGGTTTGCTGAGTTTTCCTTCTTTGTTTGCGGCCGCAGGTGGAATTTTGCGGTCCGCAAGTTCTTCTGCGGCAGCAAAATTCCTTCTACGGACCGCACATTGTGTGCCTCTGTGCCCTTTGTTGCCTTGTACTTGGACTACTCCTCTTTGAGTCGGATTTCATCTCGGGAGCCCAACTTCTAGCATTCCTGTAATTTTATACAATTTCATTAATTCCTGGAGCATAATTTAATGCTTTTAGACTGAAACAAAAGTTAAAAGGCGTTAAAAAGCAATCAAAATCCCCACTTATCATGGGGCTCCATTTTACCGTTATTGGAGAGGTGTTGATGTTGTTAGTAGGAGATGTAGTGATGTATTTATATTCCATACAACGCATAGTTACAAAATTTAGGAAGAATTCATTCCAAGTGAGATTAGATGGTCCACATTAATGGTCCGGTCTTTGATTTTGGTTGATAGCATGAACAAGAGTAATCCCAAAATAAAATTTCGATATACTGATGTACATTTGATTGGTTGTATAAAACTATGCATAACCAATGAAGCATTTAGTTAGTGATATTATGCTCCACATTTTAACACTCGTATAAGTTATGATCTATGTATATTTTATGTGGAATATAATAAAAATCTGTATATTAGCAATGTATAAATAAAAATAATTAAAGTAAAAATTGCCCTTGAGTTAGGTAATCTTTGCATAGCAACTCTGTTTATTATGATCAATACTTTCCTTGTAACAATATTCACATGATTCCATGAACCAAATGTGCATAAAACTTTAAATTCAATATTTTCTCAAGTTGAGAAATATCTATTGTGGGCAAAACAGTAAAAGCAAGTTTGGCTCGAAAGTCCAGAAACCAATAGCACTTTTATTTTAGCCAGCAGATAGCTGGTCCCAATATCGTACCTAATTCAATCAATTAATCCAAACCTTTAATCATATCCGAATCCAAAGGCTAAAATTCCTCCACGATACTCACATATCAACCTTTGATTAAGCCAACACCTTATGGCTCCAAAACTATCCACGATTACCCCTTTATATCCGTCCGATCTAAACTGATCCAACGGTCTTTGTTCCATCAACTTGCTTCCTCACTCCCCACTCTTCTTTGCTTTAGTACTGTAACATTCATGTCCCGCTATATTTTTTCTCGACATTGTCAGATAAATATCTGAATATTCATAACCCCCTTAACTCTTCATACTATCTAAATTCTAACTTGTTTTTATTTACATTTTTGTCTTTGAAAATGCAAGAACAAGCGACCAGTTCCATTGCTGCTAGTTCTATACCTTCAAGTAGTGAGAGATCTTCTAGCTCTGCTCTCCATCTTGAAGTTAAAGAAGGTTCAATTCTTCCCCTCTTATTTTCCTTGTTTTTTATTCAAAATTCAATCTTTAGCCTGTTTCTGAAATTTCTTGCTGGTAAAGAATTAAAATTTGGAATTCCTGAGGTGGGTTTTGCGAGAAATGTGTGATTTTGGACTTTGGCTATCATTTATTTTCGAGAAAGGTGGGTTCTTGGGGAGGAGTAATGTTGAAGTGAAGTGTTTCTGAAGTCAAAGAAGGTTCATTTTTCCCATTTACTCATCCAACTCAATTTTTGAAGTGTTGAACTTGCACTTATGATGTTATATTTTTGGGGGAAAACCCAGCTTTTTGAGTTAATTTTGGAGTTTTTAAGGTGGGTTTTAGAAGAATGTGTGATTTTGGATTGTAGGTAAGGCCGAGATTTTGAGAAAGTTAGGTTATTGGGGATGAAAGAATGTTAAGAGTAAAAATGTTTTTTTTTTTGAGGTTGTTTAGTGTTTTGTGAAGGTATGGAGAGTGATGATGAGATCAGAAGAGTGCCGGAGATGGGCGGAGAAGCCACCGGAACCACCTCAGCTTCTGGTAGAGATGGCACTTCCGCCACCGGTCAAACTCAGCCGTCAGCTGGGACTCAAAGGAAGAGAGGAAGAAGTCCAGCTGACAAAGAAAACAAGAGGCTAAAAAGGTAAAAACAAAAAGTGGTTCTTTTTTAATCCTTTTATCCAATCATGTCATGCCACGTAGGTATGTAGACTTGTCATTTCTGAACCCACTTGACGTGTCGCTGTTATGGGCTTCCATACTCATACCTATCTCTTTCAACGTTTTCTGATAAATGGCATGTTGCTTGTTGGTTACAATTAAAGTATACTGATAGTGTCAAATTTTTTTTAAGTGTTTGTGTATTTTAGTACTTTTAGTTAATCTTGTATTTTTGTGTGGGCAATGTTGGGTGAGACAAGGTTGCTGAGAAATAGAGTCTCAGCACAGCAAGCAAGGGAGAGGAAGAAAGCATACTTGATAGACCTAGAAGCAAGGGTGAAAGAATTGGAAACAAAAAATGCAGAACTTGAAGAGAGGTTATCCACTTTGCAAAATGAGAACCAGATGCTTAGACATGTAAATTTTCTTGTTACTCTTACTACTTGTTGCTTCCTTTAAATTGCTTGCTATGTCATTCTCTAGTTAAGTACTATACCATCATTTCATTCCTTTGACATGTGTCATGTCCCATTCCTTAAAAGGTTGAGTTATATTGACATATCATGTGGATCTGCTTTTCTTTCTTTTGCTCATTTTAAATGTAATTTTGGTTATTCTTTTTGTTTAAAGCAGTGTAAGTACAAAACTGTCAGTATTAGCAAATGTAGCCTGTAATAGGTAGGAATTAGAAAGATAAATTCTTAACTGTGCAGCAATGATAGATCTTGAGCCGTTGTTATAAGGTTAAGTAGCCTTTCTCGTCTTTCCTGTTGAATCAATAATATTCTTGAGATTAGTTTGGTTATGAGCAGATTTACGTTGATAATAAGATTATCTAAAAGCAGCTGCTAAGTTGATGAAAAGAGTTTTATCTTAAGCAGGTAATCCCTGCCATTCGTCTGGTTCAGTTTTTTTTTTTTTGGGTAACATTCTGGAGGAGTTAAAAGTATGACTATCATATTAATACTATGCTATGATTTCAGCATCCTAAAATTACATTTGGTATGATGTAATCCCACAGCAATATCAATGTGCCTGCTTCTGAACATGAATTAAAGCACTGCAGCTTTGTACCCATCTAAATGCTCAAAATATCCCTTTTTACTAACCATCAAATGCAAATTTAATTAGTAGCACTTAAGCTCAACAAATAATTGATGAGTAAAGTGCTCCTGTAGATTCCTCTCTTTGTTAGCTCAATTTTTTGGAGTTCTTTACTAGTAGTATATATGCTTGCAAGAAATGTGAGGAATTGCTTAATCATCCATGCGATGTGATGCCAGCTTCTTATTCTTAGTTATTGCCTTGTAGTAAATCTCGGAAACCAATTCATGTCACTTGGAAACTGCAGATATTACCTTATTTTTTGCAGATATTACTGCAAACAGCTATTAAAGGCTTGTCACTGTTGCATGAACTGATAACACTAGCTTTTTATTTTAATTTTGAGCTAATGTCATCTCTGAATCCATACACATTCTTCAGCCTCTTCTTTTCTTAAATGGCATAGTCATTTCATACTCACCCTTTCTTAATACTTTCTGTACCTTGCCAGTGAGATTGGTGCTTACCTGTTCTTCTGGACTTACTTCTGCTATCTCTCTTTCAAGTTAGCTGGGGTTTCAGACTTAAAACAAGAATGAATTAAGTCTAGCTCTTGCTGTGAATATCAATAAAGACATCTTAGGGAATGCAATGCTATGTAACTGTTAACCTTAGGTTTATCACGATTAAAACGCTGACTTAACTGTTTCTAGTAGCAGATGCCGCTAACTAACATAGGAACTTCCTACAACCAGGCAAAAACGCTTCAAATGCTGCTTAATCATTCCTCCAGTAAGATTGCTGGTTAGGAGAAGTTCAATTTGTTCTATAGGAGTATGACAGTTGGTCAGTGAGATATTATCTGAAGCATTGGCTCTCTGCTCTTAAATCTTTAGCTTCTTATTCCAGGATCTGGTCTCACCTGGTTTCATTGGTGTGACCATTATCCTATTGTCTAATCTAATCGGTTCCTTTTTCAGCATTAACCTAGTGTCTGATCTCGTAAGTTTTATCTTTTTCACCATTAACCTATTGTCTTATCTCATAGGTTGTGCTGGTCCGAATTAGGGGGGTAGGATGTCACTTACCTTCGGTCTAGTTTAGTCGATAAATCCTGGCAGGATGAGGCATGGAATAGGTAGAAGTTCCTTTGTCTTTGTAACTATCCATGTTGATGTATGTCTTGTTTAATTCTAAAATCAATTAACCAATACTGGATTAAGTTCAGTTTTCTAGATCCACTCTCTTGTCTAGGTGAGTAGTTGTTTCTTGTTAAGAGAAAGAATTGCCTTTAGCCAGGTAATAAAGCCAACAACTGAAGGAAATCCATTCAGACCACATAGGGATGTTAAGGCCAGTTATATACTCTTTGGTGCAACAACAATTACGTCTCAATCCCGTGCAAGTTGGGGTCGGCTATGTGAACTTTAACTGTCTATGTTGCTTCATGTAAGCCCATCTCAATCATTCTCTTTGGTACTGCTACCAAAGTCAATCAATTCTCCTGTTAAATTTCATAGTTGTGCTATCTGGTTGTCTGATACCACACAAACAGACTTCTATTAATCAACTTCAATTTCAATAGGAGTAAGATCCAGACCCCACTGGTGGAATTATACCGGGTTTTTTATTGTTGTTGTTGTAATTTCAATAGGAGTAAGTAAAAGAAAATGGTATACATTTGGGGTTTGACTTGTTTTGTTAAATCTGCAGATACTGAAGAACACAACAGCAGGTGCGCAAGAAGGGAGGAAATAAAATATGATAGGCAGAATCATCCATTACAAAGACTGGATATGTGATCATTGTTGTTTTGATCCTATGTGGGCATTGTAGAGAGAATCTCTTAATCCTGGATTTGACAATATATGCATGTTTGTGGGTGGATTGGCTTGTTCTGATTTGATTATTTAGTCTACTCTTAGGTGTTGTAGATTATATTAGTGAAGGTTTACCGTTAGATCACCGTCTTGATCAAGAGTTGACAATTCATATCGGGCAAAGGTTTCCCTTAAAATTGATGCGCTGATTGGTAGAAAAAAATTAAGACAATCTGGTATTTATAGAGCATGACATTCTTTCCTCTGTAGAACTACTAATGAAAAAAAAATAATCTTATAAAGATATCTAGTTTGTTGCACTATAGAATTACAAATTAGAGAACGAAGAGGAGAGGTAGAACAAAACATCGATTAAGATCGACCAAAAGTAGCAAAATTGGTAGTTTGAGTTGGATGGTTCGATATATGGCAAGTGTGTATTTGCTATGGGAGAATGATGGGAATGGAGACCCGCAAAGGGTTGGTCTTAGCCAAATATGGTAGTATTTTAAAAATAGCCCTCTTGACATGCACACATCTCTTAAGGGGTTTTTCTATTGGATGAAATTGTTCATTAAAGTCTACCTAATTGTCATACTTTTGCTTTTCAAAATTTCTCCACCGGATTGATAGAGTAGATGTTATATTTACTTTGTTTATTTCTTAAATTGTTCATCGAAGTCTACCTGATTGATATACTTTTTTTGGGTAGTTTTATTAAAGTATTTTTCGAATTTGCAACTTCGATTTCGAACCAACTATTTCAAATCTACTCCAAATTATCTCAAATTTGAAACAAAGCTTCCAACTACAAACAAAAATATCCTCAATCACCGATTTAATCAAATAACACAGAGGCTCACTTTGTCTTCTTTAACACTTCATAAGTTCCAATAATAAAGTTTTGAAATTTTATAGTAAATCATCAAAATATGTGTTTGAATTAAAATTTCTGCATAAATTATCAGCATTCAAATGATGTTAACAATAATCAATCATTAACTTCTATTTTCCAACACAACAAGAATTTCAAGCTTTAAACTTTGACGAACTATGGTGTTCATGTCAAAAGCAGGGACATTTTATTAAGACCAGTTAAAACGGGGACATTCCACCAAGATCAATCTCATTAGCGGATACACCGTGCAACTTTTTGATTTGCTATAGGTAAGTTTGTGCTCATACATTAGAGCTTTTGGCGGTCCGTCAAGATTTTAGTACAATTAGTTCCAAGGTAATGATATAATTTGTCATTAAGCATAGAAAACTCCAACAAGCAATAGTTCAATTGAAGGATAGGGAAGGTAGAATACAAACAAAACTCGAGAATATAGCCAACATATTTGTAAAATTGTAATGACCCAATAGGTCATCTTAGATTTTAGAACCTAATTATGTGTTTCGAGGTCTCAAAAACCTTATTTTAGCCTTTCTCGATTTGCATGCACAGTCCGGGTGTTCTTCCGGAAGGCTTATATGTTAAAAACTAAGAAAAATATGAAATTTTGCCTTAAAATCCACTTGAGTTGACTTCGGTCAACGGTTTGAGCAAACGGACCCGGATTCATATTTTGACGGTCCCGGTGAGTCTGTATCGTGATTTGGGACTTGGGCGTATACTCGGAATCGAATTTCGAAATCCCTAGCCCGAGTTATCGGACTTTGTTGAAATTTAAAAGTTAAAGGCTTAATGATTTTGAAATATTTGACCGATATTTGACTTTTTTGGATATCGGGTTCGTATTTTGGTTTCGGAACCCGGTATAGGTCCAATACTATATTTATGACTTGTCTGTCAAATTTGGTGAGAAACGGAGTTGGTTTGACGTTATTCGGATGTCCAGTTGTTAATATAGCAATTCTAAAGTTTCTTGAAAATTTTATTTGATTTTGGTGTCCGATTCATAGTTCTAGGTGTTATTTTGGCGATTTGATCGTGCGAGCAAGTTCATATGATATTTTTAGACTTGTGTGCACTTTTAGTTTAGAGCCCTGGTGAGTTTCGGATAGTCTACGGAGTGAAAATTAGACTTTGAGCATTGCTGGTGTGCTTCAGTTTTATTGCATGCCTCAAACCTCGCAATTGCGAGGTCAATCATCGCATTTGCGAAGAGTAGCTGGGAAGGCCTGAGTTCACATTTGCGAAGAGGGACAGGGGGTGATAGTGATCGCAATGCGATCAAATGATCGCATTTGCGGAGATCATTGTTCGCAATTGCGAACCATTCTTCGCATTTGCGAGGAAAGCAGAAGTGTGGAGAGCTTCACATTTGCGATGGTTTCTTCGCATTTGCGGGGTCGCAAATGCGACATCTGCACCTCATCAAATATGACTTAGACGAGATTTTTGATTCATTCTTCAAATTTTCAAACTTAAGAACCCTAGAGGCGATTTTCCAAAGAACCTTTCTTCCCCAAATCATTGGTAAGTGATTCTAAACTAGTTTCTTTCAATCTTTCACTACTTTTCCTAAGATTTCGACCTAAAATCTAAAATTTTCATGGTGGAAATTGGGTGTTTTGGGTAAAATTAGGGATTTAAAAAATTAAAAAAAGGGGGATTTAGACCTCAAATTGAGGTCAGATTCCAAAATAAATTACATAATCGGGCTCGGGGGTGAATGGGTAATCAGGTTTTGGTCCAAATTTCGGGTTTGGACCAAGCGGACCCGGGTGTTTACTTTTGTTGACTTTTTCAATAATGGCCTAAATTGAATTCTTTACAATCATGGGTAGTTCCTAATGCTTAAATTGAATCGTTTGGTTGGTATATTGTTAGATTCTATTGGTTCGGAGGCTTGTTTGAAAGAAAAAGCTGTGATTGAGCTTTGAGTTTGGTCTTCGGAGCGAGGTAAGTGTCGTGGTTAACCTTGACTTGAGGGAATAAGACTTGTTTGTCTATTTGCTTCATGTTTAAATATTGGGAACAACGTATATATGAGGTCACGAGTACTTATGCGTTGTAGTCGGGTTAAAGCATGCGGGCGCGGCTTGGTTTCTTGCAATTATAGCTTTCTTTGTTCGTATTATCCATGTTTAGACTAGTATTGTTAAATTGACCGTTCTTATCATGTTTACTGATCTTGTGGTGATAATTGAGTATTGATTCTGAAGTTGAGGTTGATATTGTGGAACCAAATGTTGAAGTAAGGCTTGTACTTGTTATTCTATCTCCTTGTTGTTATTTGTTAATTGCATTATGTTAAGGGAGAGTGTTAATGCACGAAGGGTGATGCCGTGCCATATTATGAGTGTTAACGCACGAAGGGTGATGCCGTGCTATATTGTGAGCGTTAATGCACGAAGGGTGATGTAGTGCCATGTTATGAGAGTTAATGCAAGAAGGGTTATGTCGTGCCGTTTCTATTGATTTTATGGTGAGGTTGAGAGTAAAAGCACGGAGGGTGATACTGTGCATTTTTCCTTTACTGTGTTTACTTGTTCTTATTGGTTCATAGTATATTGGCTGTTCAAGTTACCATTCTATTGTAGTTCTCTATCTCGTATTCCCCTCAGCATGTTTCCCCCTCCCAATAGTACATGTTTAGCTGTTATTTGTACATATACTGTTATATTGCACAGGTTTGTTATGTAGGTGTCTTGTCATAGCCTTGTCACTATTTCGTCGAGGTTAGGCTCGACACTTATCAGTACATGGGATCGGTTGTACTGATACTGCACTTTGCACTTCCTGTGCAGATTTTGGTATTGGTCCCAGCTAATCGAGAGGCGTAGCAGCTCGGACTGGTTCATCAGAGACTCAAGGTAGATCTATTGGCGTTCGCAGACCTTGAAGTCCCCGTCTATCTTTTCAGTTTTTTTTTCTGTTTCTTTCGTTCAAACAGTTATATTTTCTTTCAGACTTTTACTTGTAGTAAATCATAGAAGTTCGTGAATTGTGACTCCAGATCCGGTGGTAGTAATTAATGAAGTTTTTATATTATTCCGGACTCGCTGTATTTCATTTTAGCTTATTTGTTGTTATTTACTGAATTGAATAAGGATTGGCTTAATAATTCTCTAACGTCGGCTTGCCTAGCAAGTGGAATGTTAGGCGCCATCATGGTCCCAACGGTGAGAATTTCGAATCGTGACAAATTGGTATCAGAGCACTAGGTTGCCTAGGTCTCACAATTCACGAGCAGGCTTAGTAGAGTCTGGAGGATCGGTACATAGACGTCTGTACTTATCTTCCAGACGCTATGAAGTTTAGGAACAAATTTCACTTCTATTCTTCTCTGTCGTGCGATTTTATTCTCTCAATGCTAATTAAACTCTTCTACTATTATTCTCTCGCAGATGGCGAGAACACGTATCGCATCTTCAGCTGAGTAGCTGCCAAAGCCTCCAGTGGCAGCTCCTACAAAGGGCAGAGGTCGAGGCCGAGGCCAAGGCAGGGGCAGGGCTCAGCCCAGAGCCCGAGCAGTAGAGCCTCAGGTAGAGTTTGACGACGAGGTTCCAGCCCAGACTGTACCTACCGGGCTAGCTCAGGTCCTGGAGGGGTTCATTGCCACCCAGTGCTTCAGGATGCTTTGGTTCATTTGGTGGGCCTTATGGAGAGTGTGTCCCAGACTAGCGCATTCCCTATGGCACCAATCGTCTCTCAGGCTGGAGGAGGAGCACAGACTCCTGCTACCCACACTTTGGAGTAGATGGCTCCCCAGTATCAGACTCCAGCAGCTCACCCAGTCAGAGTAGTTCAGTCGGTTATTGTGGCACAGGCCGGTGATGGACCAGTTATGTCTTCTGAGGGCTTATTGAGGATGGACAGGTTCACCAAGCTCTTTCCAGTTCACTTTAATGGTGCAACTTTTGAGGACCCACATGATTATCTTGACAGTTTTCATGAGGTGCTACAGAACATGAGTATAGTGGAGACCAATGGGGTCGAATTTGCTGCATTCCAGATGACTGGTTCCGCCAAGAAATAGTGGAGGGATTATTTGTTGACCAGACCAGCTGGGTCGCCTGCTCTTACTTGGGACCAGTTCTCTCAGCTCTTCCTAGAGAATTTTCTGCCTATCACATTGAGAAAGGAGCATCGCCGTCAGTTCGAGCGTCTCCAGTAAGGCAGTATGACTATTACTCAGTATGAGACCCGTTTTGTGGATTTGGCCTGTCATGCTCTTATTCTGCTTCCTACCGAGAGAGAGAGAGAGAGAGAGAGAGAGAGAGAGAGAGAGAGAGAGAGAGAGAGAGAGAGAGAGAGGGTGAGGATGTTTATTGACGGACTTGCTTAGCCCATCACATTGCAGATGGCTAAGGAAACTGGGAGTGATATTTCCTTTCAGGCGACTGCCAATGTCGCCAGGCGAGTCGAGATGGTTCTTGCACAGGGAGGTCAAGGGTCTGACAAGAGACCACGTCATTCCGTTGGTTCAGCGATGCCTCATTTGGAGGCAGGGGTACTTTTGGTAGAGGCCATCCTCCCAAGCCGTTTCATTCAGTACTCCAGGCATCCCACGGTTCCTCAGGTGGTCGTGGCCCTCATATGCCTTATTCCGACCAGCTAGTCTATAGTGCACCACCGGCTCCTATTAGTGCACCTCCGCTCTAGAGTTTTCAAGGTGGTTACTCAGGTCGACAGGGTCAGTTTCAGGGTCAGCAGTCACAACAGCCGAGGTCCTGTTATACTTGTGGTGATCCGAGGCACATTGCTAGATTTTGCCCTCGGGCATCGGGCATCGGGCAGCTCACTGCGTCAGGGTTCTCGTGCCATGGTCCCGGAACCAGGTACTTCACCGCCCGCTCAGCCAGCTAGAGGTAGGGGTCAGGCAGCTAGAGGTGGAGGTTAGGCCATTAGAGGTGGAGGTCAGGCCGCTAGAGCTGGAGGCCAGCCAACTAGGGCCCGTCCTAGAGATGTAGTTCAGAGTGGTGAGGCCCATCCCCGATGTTATGCTTTTCCAGCCAGGCCTGAGGCTGAGTCATCTAATGCTGTTATTACAGGTACTGTTTCAGTTTGCAGTAGAGATGCTTCAGTTCTATTTGATCCGGGATCTACTTACTCCTATGTGTCATCCTATTTTGCTTCATATTTGATTGTGCCTCGTGATTCTTTGAGTGCTCCTGTGTATGTGTCCACACCCGTGGGGGATGCTATTGTTGTAGATCGTATTTATCGTTTGTGTGTGGTCACCATTGGGGGTTTTGAGACTCGTGTAGATCTTATACTTCTCGATATGGTCGATTTTGATGTCATTTTGGGTATGGATTGGTTGTCACCTTATCATGCTATATTGGATTGTCACGCCAAGACGGTGACCTTAGCCTTGTCGAGGTTGCCTCGATTAGAGTGGAGAGGGACTCCTGTCCATTCTACCAGCAGGGTTATCTCTTATATGAAGGCTCGACGTATGGTCGAGAAGGGGTGTCTAACGTATTTGGCTTATGTCCGCGATTCCAGTGCGGAGGTTCCTTCCATGGATTCAGTGCCAGTTGTTCATAAGTTTCCAGAGCTATTTCCTGCAGACCTGTCAGGGATACCACCCGATAGGGATATTGATTCCTGTATTGACTTGGCTCCGGGCACCCAACCCATTTCCATTCCGCCATACCATATGGCCCCTCCAGAGATGAAAGAATTGAAGGAACAATTGCAAGATTTTCTTGATAAGGGCTTTATTAGACCTAGTGTCTCGCCCTAGGGTGCACCTATGTTGTTTGTGAAGAAGAAAGATGGATCGATGAGGATGTGTATAGATTATGGCAGTTGAACAAAGTCACCATCAAGAACAAGTATCCATTGCCGAAGATTGATGATTTATTTGATCAGCTTCAGGGTGCCAAGGTGTTTTCGAAGATTGATTTGAGATCTGGCTACCATCAGTTGAGTATTAGGGCATCTGATGTCCCTAAGATAGCTTTTCGGACTCAGTACGGGCATTATGAGTTTCTGGTGATGTCCTTTGGATTGACAAATGCCCCAACAACATTCATGGATTTGATGAACCGAGTGTTCAAGCCTTATTTGGACTCCTTTGTGATCGTGTTTATTGATGATATCTTGATCTACTCCGGCAGTCGAGAGGAGCATGAGCATCATCTCAGGATTGTACTTCAGACTCTGAGAGCCAGCCAGTTGTATGCTAAATTTTCAAAGTGCGAGTTTTGGTTGGATTCAGTCGCTTTCTTGGGGCACGTTGTATCAGTAGAGGGCATTCAGGTAAATCCTAAGAAGATTGAGGCAGTTCAGAACTGGCCTAGACCTACTTTAGCTACGGAGATCAGGAGTTTCTTGGATTTGGCGGGCTATTACCGTCGATTTGTGGAGGGGTTTTCATCTATAGCAGCCCCATTGACCAGGTTGACCCAGAAGGGTGCCCCGTTCAGATGGTCACACGAGTGTGAGGTGAGCTTTCAGAAGCTCAAGACTGCTTTGACTACAACGCCGATATTGGTGTTGCCTACAGGTTCATGATCTTATATGGTATATTGTGATATGTCCCGTGTTGGGCTCGGTACGGTATTGATGTAGGAAGGCAAGGTGATTGCATATGCGTCGCGGGAGTTGAAGGTTCATGAGAAGAATTACCATGTCTATGACTTAGAGTTGGCAGCCATTGTTCATGCGCTGAAGATTTGGAGGCACTATCATTACGACGTGTCATGTGAGGTCTTCACGGATCATCAGAGCCTTCAGTATTTGTTCAAGCAAAAGGATCTCAATTTGAGGCAGGGGAGGTGGTTGGAGCTATTGAAAGACTATGATATCACTATTTTGTACCACCCAGGGAAGGCCAATATGGTGGCCAATGCCTTGAGTAGAAAGACAGCGAGTATGGGCAGCCTTGCATTCATTCCAGTCGGTGAGAGGCCGCTTGCATCAGATGTTCAGACTTTGGCCAACCAGTTTGTGAGGTTGGATATTTCAGAGCCTAGCCGTGTTCTAGCTTGTACAGTCGCTCGATCTTCCTTGTTTGAGCACATCATAGATCGGCAGTATGACGACCCTCATTTGTTGGTCCTTAGGGACACAGTGCGGCACGGTGGTGCCAAACAGGTTACTGTTGGATATGACGGAGTCTTGAGGATGCATGGTCGTGTTTGTGTGCCTAATATGGATATACTTCGTGAGTTGATTCTTGAGGAGGCCCACAGTTCCCGGTATTCTATTCACCCGAGCGCTGCCAAGATGTATCAGGACTTGCGGCAGCATTATTAGTGGAGGAGGATGAAGAAGGATATAGTTTCTTATGTAGCTCGGTGCCTGAATTGTCAGCAAGTGAAGTATGAGCATCAAAGACCCGGTGGTTTGCTTCAGCAGATAGAGATTCCTGAGTGGAAGTGGGAGCGTATCACTATGGATTTTGTTGTTGGACTCCCACAGACTCAGAGGAAGTTCGATGCCGTTTGGGTCATTGTGGACAGGCTGACTAAGTTAGTGCATTTCATCCCTGTGGCAGTTACCTATTCTTCATAGCGGTTGGCAAGGATTTACATCCGCGAGATCGTCTGTCTTCAAGGTGTGCCCGTGTCTATCATTTCTGATCGAGGTACGCTGTTCACCTCGCACTTCTGGAGGGCGGTACAACGTGAGTTGGGCACGCGGGTTGAGTTGAGCACAGCGTTTCATCCTGAGACGGATGGATAGTCCGAGCGCACTATTCAGATCTTGGAGGATATGCTCCGCGTATGTGTTATTGTCACGACCCAAAATCCCAACCTATCATGATGTCGCCTATCTCGATACTAGGTAAGCCGATAATCTCAATAAATCACAATTTCTCTTAAGTTTAAAAATATAATATTTAAATACAAAATAAAATCCCACAAATATTGACATGAACACTCCCCAAAATCTGGTGTCAATGAGTACATGAGCATCTAATATGAATACAAGTCTGGAAAATACGATCTATAATCGTTTAAGACCAAATACAGTAAACAAGGAGATAGGGAAAGAGAGACAAGGTCTGCGAAATACGGCAACTACCTCTGAATCTCCGAAAAATAACTGTGCGAGGAAATCAACACCCGCTATGTCCAGAAGCACCTGGATCTGCACACGAAGTGTAGGGTATAGTATGAGTACAACCAACTCAGCAAGTAACAATAATAACTAAGGAACTGAAGATAGTGATGAGCTACACAGTTATAGTTCACTTTCAGTAATTCTAGCAAAGAATAGACATGCTTTCAAATCCAGCAGTTTAAGTCAAATCAATTTTATACAGTTCATGTTCATGTAGTCCGGATATAGAACCTTTCAGAAAATTTCACAACAATGACTCATATCAACTAAATGCAACAATAAATGAAAAGCAAGTGCAGCCTCTCAGGGCAACAGTCACTCAACTCGTCACAACAGCTCAAACACTCGGCTCTCAGCCCTCAGTACTCACACTCAATGGGTACCCGCGCTCACTGGGGGTGTACAGACTCCGGAGGGGCTCCTACAGCCCAAGCGCCATAATCAGCACAGATAACTCACGTGATGCACGGACAACTCACGTGCTATAATATCCTGTACGGACAACTCACGTGCCATAATATCCTTACCTCACCGACAAGCCCTCGGCCTTACTTAGTCCTCAACCTCTCTAGTCTCTCAGTCCCTCGAAAATTACAAAGATCAGCCCAAACAAAGATAACATAGTGTATCAAAAAATCTCATGAAAGACTCAGGTATGATACTCAAGTAAAATCATGACTAAGTACAAGACAACAATTAGCAAGTAATTCAATAAGTACTCGACCTCTGTGGGTCCCAACAGTACCATCACATAGTCTAAGCATGATTTCTAACATGATTTACAATCAAATTCCTTCAACACATAGAGAGCATATAGCTAACAACAAGTTACTCAACTTTGTAGTTTCATGGGACGGACCAAGTCACAATCCCCTCGGTGCACGCTTATACGCCTGTCACCTAGCATGTGCGTCACCTCCAAAATAATCACATGACACAAAATTCCGGGGTTTCATACCCTCAGGACCAAATTTAAAACTGTTACTTACCTCAAACCGTGAAATTCTTATTCTGCAATGTCCTTTCCTCATGAATTGGCCTCCAAATGCCTCGAATCTAGCCATAAATAATTCATTTCAGTCAATAAAATTTATTTAAATTAATTCCATAAGAAAATGCTAATTTTTCATAAAAATATGAATTTTAGCTCAAAAATCGCCCGTGGGGCCCACATCTCGGAACTCGAAAAAAGTTATAAAATCCGAAAGCCCCTTCAACCACGATTCTACCCATACCAATTTTACCAAAATTCAACCTTAACTCGACTCTCAAATCCACAATTCAAACCAAGCGATTTTTCTAATCTTTCCAACTTAATTCACCCATTAAATGTTAAAAACAATCATAGATTCGAGTAATTTAACCAATATTGGGTTAAGAATACTTACCCCGTTGTTTCCTCTGAAAATCTTCCCAAAATCACCTCTTCTCGAGCTCAAATCCGTCAAAAATGGAAAATGGGATGAAGTCCCATTTTAAGAACTTAAACTCTCTGCCCAGACATTTTCTCTACGCGATCGCGAACATTCTCACGCGATCGCGAAGAACAGTTTTCCACTACTTAGATTTAACTCTACGTGATCGCAGACCTTCTCACGCGATCGTTTGCACAACTTCACATACCTACGCGATATCGGACTGGTCCACGCGATCACGAAGCACAAAACGCGTGACTTCTATTTCCTCTCCACTTACTCTACGCGATCGCGACCTTCTTCACGCGTTCGCGAGTCACAAAATCCCGGATCTATGCGATCGCATCCTCCTTCACACGATCGCGATGCACAAAACTCAGCAGCCCTCATTAACCCTACGCGATCGCGGATATCCCCACGCGATCGCGAAGCACAAAACCTCTACTGACCAACTAAGCTTATGCAATTGCGTCCCAATCTTCGCGATCGCGAAGAAGGTTTGAAACACTAGAAATCAGCAGCAACCAGCAGTGCAAACAATGAAGGAAAATAATCCGAATACCATCCAAAACACGTCTGATCCCCTCGGGACCTCAACCAAATATACCAACAAGTCCTAAAACATCATATGAACTTAGTAGAGTGTTCAAATCACATCCAACAACACTAAAAACACGAATCGCACCTCAATTCAAGCCTAATGAACTTTGAACTTTCAAATTCTATATCTTGTGCCGAAATACATCAAATCAATCCGGAATGACTTCAAATTTTGCACACAAGTCATAAATGACATAACAAAACTATTTCAATTTTCATAATCGGATTCCGATCTCGATATAAAAAAGTCAACCCCCCGGTTAAACTTCCCAAAATTTAACTTTCGGCATTTCAAGCCTAATTTCACTACGGACCTCCAAATAATTTTTCGGACATGCTCCTAAGTCCAAAATCACCATACAGAGCTATTGGAATCATCAGAATTAAATTTTGAGGTCATTTACACATAAGTCAATATCCGATCAACTATTTCAACTTAAGCTTCCAACATGAAAATTCATTCTTCCAAGCTAACTCTGAAATACCTTAAAACCAAAACTGACAATTCACACAAGTCATAATACCTCGTAGGAAGTTATTCAAGATTTCAAATAGTTTAAAGGATTGTAAATGCTTAAAATGATCGGTCGGGTCGTTACAATCTCCCCCACTTAAACATACGTTCGTCCTCGAACGTGCCAAGAGTTATTAACCTTCAAATCTCTATTCCACCTTACCACGCACATACCCGGGGGTGATCTCACGTCACCCTATTCTATATAGGCCTGACCACACAACCTAACTGAAAATCATTTATTTAACCTTAGCCCAAAAACCTTGAAGCCAAATTTCTAACATCCAGAATTCTTTTCAAGACCCGAATCTCACATCTACCCACTGTATAAGCCTGAACAAGCTGTACCCAGCCGTAACCATAATCCCAGATATAATCGCATAATATACTACACAACTCGCATACTCGTAACACCATTTCTGATCATAGTAACTACTCAAAACCAACCAAGTACTAGTATAAAACCTCGTATTCAACAGAACCTCATTCCACAACCTTCGTACACTGCCAATGATGAAAGAAACAATCAAAAACTCATAACTACTCATTATATCGACTAGCCATGGAGCTCTCTCGCCCAAACCAAAACCATAACCCTCTTGAATATACCATAATCAAGCTTGATAGTACTCATTCTAGGTCCAATGACCTTATGTTATTAAACACAACTATCCCACAGACACACTATATCAATATTACTCCAGCCACCACTGCACAATCCGTGTACCCAAATATGGGAGATGTCTCAAGGAAGAGAACCATATTGCAAGTTCAACAAGCACCACCACAACCACAATGTTACAACCAACTCCTCAAATTTCATGAAGAGGATAACCGTATGTGCATATGCATAATTGTAGAGGAAGGAAATTAATGAATCATATAAATTATCATAGAAATAAAATTCTCACACACAGCACGGATGAATCACGTGCCAATAATATGAATCGCCTGGCATGGTCACAAGCCTCTAGTCCCAGCATATCATACAGGAGCAATTAAACAAGTACACTTGTATATGATAATGAAATAAGATTCTCATGCTCCTGGACTGGTATAAATAACACGCCATAGTGTAAGCATGTGCAGAGTCTGCTATCACACTTCAAATCGGCAAATTGTTTTAACGCAGAATTAGTAACTACCCCATTTATTTAGGGAATCATCTTCTTTGTAACCTCAAGTATAGCCCAGATAGTTCTCAACAAAGGTACGAATACGGGAAACATTATAATTTTATGCTTAACCGTCAACTCTAGGCATATAATAGCCTAAGCATTCTTCCGAGTATGAATACTTGCTCTAATGCCCGCACATGAGCTCAAACCTTACATATATGCGCACTCATAGCGCATAGCTATCACAAATAATTAACGCAACTAGTGCCTCCACCGAGTTTCAAATAAAATAGTCACCTCAAATAGGTCGCAACCCCGAAACAATATACTTCTGAGAACTCCTAGTCTCCAAATTCATCGAACACATGAATCACCGTAACTGATCCCAACTCTAGCACTCGAATGACTAACACATTTTTCATGCACGATCATCCCACTAGGAATACTTTCATAATTCTTCCGTGCCACATAGCATTAATTTGAATATCAACAGTCTATCAACCAGGTGAGTACTGCAATACTGATGAACATCCGTAAGTCAAAATACAATGCGCCTTCTGAAATGCGTACCCTTCTCAGGAATTACCGAGCAATTATAACATTCATCGAAATATTTGAAACCGACCATGCTGTCCAACATTCGTTACCTTCTCTTCAAGACTGAACTTTCACCTTGTACATGTAAATCCTAATCCCGCACAACACACCACATCTATTATGCCATCATGTGACAAGCACAAGAATCCCATTATCAACTCTGAGTCACCAGCAAATTACATACCCGGTTAGTAAGAAATTTCTCTCTTGCTTCTTTACAGGATGAAATCACAATACACAATATGTTCCCCACACCGGTAGAAAATATCTGGTTCAAACCATGGTAGAAACCATCATGAATACTTTGAAATCCATTTGCATATAACCAAGCTATCAGAACTGAATTCCTCTATCTCGACCAAGCCACATAGGTTGCCAAATCTGAGAGTATTGCCACAAAACACCCGTAAAGCCTCACCTCATCATAAGAACTAAAAGAACCGAGCATACTATTACTATATTGATCCAGCATGTTACCCATTTGTCCTATTTTCTCCGAGTTTCTTCTTGATTATCCTCAAGTTGCATTTCTCCTTGTCAGAACACCACTACTTTACCCAAAACTCACTACAAGACACCCTAACATAAAACTACACCGCCCTAAGGCTCATAAGCCAATGCATTCTTCTTAATCACCTCCCTAAATACCACAACTGTAACACTCACTCTGAAAATACCTTATGCAAATTTAAAATTGTTCCTCTTTCCTTTCTTATACTAAAATATAGAATCCATAGTCAAACAGAATTACCGCACGTTCCGATACCATCCAATGTAAGTAACCGATTCTAGTGATATACAAATTCGAAAAATTTTCAATTTTCACTTATACATTTTGAATGCATTAGAACCCTCTCGATAGTCATCCAGTCTGCCCAAATCTAATTTACTCTGCCCCAAATGGGCCGACAGACATGTGCTCCTTTAGCACGATCAACACTCAAAGAAGTAACCCTGCCTTAACACGACCAATCGAATTCATACTTCATGCGCACTACATCCTTCAAAATAACAACTTAATTATTCCATAATTTTTATATTTTCACAAAGTTCAATGTAACCCGTATCCAGGAATTTACCTACCCGAGTCATCCTCGATCTCCACCTCTGTAAGTCATAACTAACCCAGAAGTATGCCTCAAACCAAAACTAAAATTTAACATATATCCATGAAATTGAATTGTCAATAGCAGACTCCCCCACTTGGCTCAAAGCCATAGAACAAAACACTCGGTAACTCATAATACTCATACTTCATTACTGTCACAATACTGCAGTCAGTTCAATGAAAATTCTTCTCAAGCTTATGTAACACCCACCATAAAATACCTCAATCATCCGCTAAGTTATAATTTAATCTCCCGACAATCAAGTCAAATTTTCTCAACCCGATTCAAATTCAAATCTTAACACATATGCCCCGTTGGTAGAAAGAAACTCTCTATTCACATCATAAAGAATACACCTACATAGATTACTGCGCAAGAGATAACCCACCTGCTTAATCTCAAATTGGCCTTTTGTTATACCCTTTCGCAATCACAATTACTATGAAATCACTTAATCTTTCTGAGTCCAAACTCATTTACCAGACACGAGAATTTAATTTACCCCAAAATTTAACAACATGAAAGATCTTTCAAAACAGTTCGAGATTGTACGTCACATCAAAACGAAAACAAAGTACCCAATGGCCTTCCTTTACATTTCAAGAAAACACTTCTCGTCACATTCAAATCGTCTTAACACATTCCGCAGTTACATCATACTCATCACAAAGCCATTCCACCGCTTATCGAGCCACACATTCCACTCGTAGGGACATTACCGGACACGTGAGTCCAAATATACAGGTTACAACTGAAGCTACCGAGCCTAAGCTGTGGTCTAAACCTGGCCTTAAGTCCTCCAGGCTAGCCCATCATAAACACAGAATACATATCTTGAACCTCGTTCATAGAATCACAAGTCGGTGATGCACAACTGATACCGAGCGCTCATGTGCGCATACGAATGCGTGGAAGGAATTCAAAGAGTTATGTTTCAAGCTGAATCAATTTCGCACGATAGAATACAAGAAAGTGAAATTTTCCTAAGGGTTTGGCAGCCTCTCGAAGATAAGTACAGACGTCTCCGTACTGATCCGCAAGACTCTACTAAACCTGCTCATGACTCGTGAGACCTATGTTACCTAGACCTCTCATACCAACTTGTCACGACCCAAAATCCCAACATGTCGTGATGGCGCCTATCTCGATACTAGGCAAGCCGATAATCTCAATAAACCATAATTTCTCTTAAGTTTGAAAATATAATATTTAAATATAAAACAAAATCCCATAAATATTAATACGAACACTCCCTAAAACCTGGTGTCAATGAGTACATGAGCATCTAATATGAATACAAGTCTGGAAAATACGGTCTATAATCGTCTAAGACCAAATACAGTAAACAAGGAGATAGGGAAAGAGAGACGGTCTGCAAAATATGGCAGCTACCTCTGAATCTCCGAAAAATAAACGGTGCGAGAAAATCAATACCCGCTATGTCCAGAAGTACCTGGATCTGCACACAAAGTTCATGGTGTAGTATTAGTACAACCAACTCAGCAACTAACAATAATAACTAAGGAACTGAAGGTAGTGACGAGCTACGCAGTTATAGTTCACTTTCAATAATTCCAGCAAAGAATAGACATGCTTTCAAATCCAGCAGTTTAAGTCAAATCAATTTTATACAGTTCATGTTCATGTAATTCGGATATAGAACCTTTCAGAAAATTTCACAATAATGATAGATAGCAACTAAATACAACAACAAATGAAAAGCAAGTACAGCCTCTCAGAGCAACAGTCACTCAACTCATCACAACAGGTCAACCACTAGGCTCTCAGCCCTCAGCACTCACACTAAATGGGTACCCGTGCTCACTGGGGATGTACAGACTCCGGAGGGGCTCCTACAGCCCAAATGCCATAATTCGCACGGACAACTCACGTGCTATAATATCCTGCACGGACAACTCACGTGACATAATATCCTTACCTCACCGACAGGCCCGCGGCCTTACTCAGTCCTCAACCTCTCTAGTCTCTTGGGCCCTCGAAAATCACAAAGATCAGCCCAAACAAAGATAACATAGTGTATCAACAAATATCATGAAAGACTCAGGTATGATACTCAAGTAAAATCATGACTAAGTACAAGACAACAATTAGCAAGTAATTCAATAAGTACTCGACCTCTGTGGGTCCCAACAGTACCATCACATAGTCTAAGCATGATTTCTAACATGATTTACAATCAAATTCCTTCAACACATAGAGAGCATATAGCTAACAAAAAGTTACTCAACTTTGTAGTTTCACGGGACGGACCAAGTCACAATCCCCTCGGTGCACGCTCACACGCCTGTCACCTAGCATGTGCGTCACCTCCAAAATAATCACATGACACAAAATTCTGGGGTTTCATACCCTCAGGACCAAATTTAAAACTGTTACTTACCTCAAGCCGTGAAATTCTTATTCTGCAATGTCCTTTCCTCATGAATTGGCCTCCAAATGCCTCGAATCTAGCCATAAATAATTCATTTCAGTCAATAAAATTCATTGGAATTAATTCCATAAGAAAATGCTAATTTTCCATAAAAATATGAATTTTAGCTCAAAAATTGCCACGTCTCGGAACCCGACAAAAGTTACAAAATCCGAAAGCCCATTTAACCACGAGTCTACCCATACCAATTTTACCAAAATCCGACTTCAGCTCGACCCTCAAATCCACAATTTAAACCAAGAGATTTTTCTAATCTTTCCAACTTAATTCACCCATTAAATGTTAAAAATAACCATGTATTCGGGTAATTTAACCAATATTGAGTTAAGAATACTTACCTCGTTGTTTTCTTTGAAAATCTCCCAAATATCGCCTCTTTCCGAGCTCCAATCCGTCAAAAATCCCATTTTCACAACTTAAACTCTCTGCCCAGACATTTGCTCTACGCGATCACGAACATTCCCATGCGATCACGAAGAACAATTTTCCACTGCCCAGATTTAACTCTACGCGATCGCGGACCTTCTCACGCGATCGCGATGCACAACTTCACAGACCTACGCGATCGCGGACTGGTTTACGTGATCGCGAAGCACAAAACGCGTGGCTTCTATTTCCGCTCCACTTACTCTACGCGATCGCGACCTTCTTCACGCATTCGCGAGTCACAAAATCCCAGAGCTATGTGATCGCATCCCCTTTCACGTGATCGCGAAGCACAAAACTCAGCAGCCCTAATTAACCCTATGCGATCGCGGATATCCCCACGCGATAGCGAAGCACAAAACCTCTACTGACCGACTAAGCCTACGCGATCGCGTCCCAATCTTCGCGATCACGAAGAAGGTTTGAAATACCAGAAATCAGCAGCTACCAACAGTGCAAAAAATGAAGGAAAATAATCTGAATACCAAACACGCCTGAGCCCCTCGGGACCTCAACCAAATATACCAACAAGTCCTAAAACATCATATGAACTTAGTCAAGTCTTCAAATCACATCCAACAACACTAAAAACACGAATCACACCTCAATTCAAGCCTAATAAACTTTGAACTTTCAAATTCTATATCTTGTGCCGAAATACATCAAATCAATCCAGAATGACTTCAAATTTTTCACACAAGTCATAAATGACATAACGAAGCTATTTCAATTTCAAGAATCGGATTCCGACCTCGATATCAAAAAGTCGACCCCGAGTCAAACTTCCCAAATTCAACTTTCGGCATTTCAATCCTAATTCCATTACGGACCTCCAAATAAATTTTCGGACACGCTCCTAAGTCCAAAATCACCATACGGAGCTATTGGAATCATTAGAATTAAATTTCGAGGTTGTTTACAACATAAGTCAATATCCGGTCAACTATTTCAACTTAAGCTTCCAACATGAAAATTCATTCTTCCAAGTTAACTCTGAAATACTTTAAGACCAAAACCGAAAATTCACACAAGTCATAATACCTCGTAGAAAGTTATTTAAGATTTTAAATAGATGGAAGGAGCGCAAATGCTCAAAACAACCGATCGGGTCGTTACAGTTATAGACTTAGGAGGATCGTGAGATCAGTTCTTTCCCCTTGTAGAGTTTGCCTACAACAACAACTACCAGTCGAGCATTCAGATGGCTCCCTATGAGTCATTATACGGTAGGCGATGCCGGTCGCTAGTTGGGTGGTTCGAGCCGGGGGAGGCTCGTTTGTTGGGTACAGATCTAGTACAGGATGTCTTGGATATGGTCAAGATTATTCAGGATCGACTTCGCACAGCTCAGTCCAGGCAGAAGAGTTATGTCGACTGCAAAATTCATGGTGTTGCATTCATGGTCGGGGAGAGGGTGTTACTCCGGGTATCACCCATGAAGGGTGTAATAAGGTTCGGAAAGAAGGGCAAGTTGAGCCCTAGGTATATCTGACCTTTTGAGATTCTCGAGAGATTGGGAGAGGTGGCTTACATGCTTGTATTGCCACCAGGGTTATCAGCAGTTCATCTGGTGTTCCATGTGTCCATGCTCTGAAAGTATCACGGCGATCTATCCCACATGTTAGATTTCAGCTCTGTCCAGTTGGACAAGGATTTGACTTACGAGGAGGAGCCGGTGGCTATTCTAGCCCGGCAAGTTTGACAGCTAAGGTCTAAGAGTTATCCTTCAGTTCGAGTGCAATGGAGAGGTCAGCCCATTGAGGCAGCTAATTGGGAGTCCGAGTCTGATATGCGGAGTAGATATCCATATTTTTTCACCAGTTCAGGTACTTTTCTATGTCCGTTCGAGGACGAACGGTTATTTTAGAGATGGAGAATGTGATGAACCGATAGGTCATCTTAGGTTTTAGAACCTAATTCTATGTTTCGAAGTCTCAAAAACCTTATTTTAGCCCTCCTCGATTTGCTTGCGTAGTCCGAGTGTTCTTCCGGAAGGCTTATATGTTAAAAACTGAGAAAATATGAAATTTTACCTTAAAATCCACTTGAGTTGACTTCGGCCAACGTTTTGAGCAAACGGACCCGGATTCATATTTTGACGGTCCCAGTGGGTCAGTATCGTTATTTTGGACCTGGTCGTATGCCCGGAATCGAATTCGGAAATCCCTAGCTTGAGTTATCGTACTTTGTTAAAATTTCAAAGTTAAAGGCTTAATGATTTTGAAATGTTTGACCGATGTTTGACTTTTTGGATATCGGGTCCGTATTTTGGTTCCAAAACTCGGTATAGGTCCAATACTATATTTATGACTTGTATGTCAATTTTGGTGAGAAACGAAGTTGGTTTGACGTGATTCGGACGTCCGGTTGTTAATATAGCAATTCTAAAGTTTCTTCAAAATTTCATTTGATTTTGGTGTCCGATTCATAGTTCTAGGTGTTATTTTGGCGATTTAATCATGCGAGCAAGTTCGTATGATATTTTTAGACTTGTGTGCACTTTTAGTTTAGAGCCCCGAGGGCTCGGGTAAGTTTCGGATAGGCTACAGAGTGAAAATTGGACTTAGAGCATTGCTGGTGTACTTCAGTTTTATTGCAGGCCTCAGACCTCGCAATTGCGAGGTCAATCATCGCAATTGCGACCACTGATGGGTTCGCATTTGCGAAGAGTAGCTGGGAAGGCCTGATTTCGTATTTGCGAACAAAGCTTCGCATTTGCGAAGAGGGACAGGGGGAGATAGTGATCGCAAATGCGATCAAATAGTCGCATTTACGGAGATCATTGTTAGCAATTGCGAACCATTCTTCGCATTTGCGAAGAAAGCAGAAGTATAGAGAGCTTTGCATTTGCGATGGTTTCTTCGCATTTGCGAGGTTCACATTTGCGAACCTCAGGTCGCAAATGCGACATCTGCACCTGATCAAATATGACTTAGACGGGATTTTTGGTTCATTTTTCAAATTTTCAAACTGAAGAATCCTAGGGGCGATTTTCCAAAGAACTTTTCTTCCCCAAATCATTGGCAAGTGATTCTAAACTAGTTTCTTTCAATCTTTCACTACTTTTCCTAAGATTTCAACCTAAAATCTAAAGTTTTCATGGTGGAAATTGGGAGTTTTGGGTAGAATTAGGGATTTTTGAAAAAATAAGGATTTAGACCTCAAATTGAGGTCGGATTCCAAAACAAATTATATAATCGGGCTCAGGGGTGAATGGGTAATCGTGTTTTGGTCCGAATTTTGGGTTTGGACCAAGCCGGCCCGGGTGTTGACTTTTTCAATAATGGTCTAAATTGAATTCTTTACAATCGTACGTAGTTCCTAAGGCTTAAATTGAATCGTTTGGTTGGTATATTGCTAGATTCTATTGGTTCGGAGGCTTGTTTGAAAGGAAATGTCATGGTTGAGCTTTAAGTTTGGTCTTCGGAGTGAGGTAAGTATCGTGGTTAACCTTGACTTGAGGGAATAGGACTTATTTGTCTTTTTGCTACATGTTTAAATGTTGGGGAACAATGTATATGAGAGGTGACGAGTACTTATGCATTGTAGTCGGGTTAAAGCATGCGGACGGGGCTTGGTTTCTTACAATTATAGCTTCCTCTGTTCATATTATCCATGTTTAGACTAGTATTGTTAAATTGATTGTTCTTATCATGTTTACGGATCTTCTGGTGATAATTGAGTATTGATTCCGAAGTTGACGTTGATATTGTGGAAACAAATGTTGAAGTAAGGCTTGTACTTGTTATTCTATCTCCCTGTTATTATTTTTTCATTGCATGATGGTAAAGGAGAGTGTTAATGCACGAAGGGTGATGTCGTGCCATATTGTGAGTGTTAACGCACGAAGGGTGATGCCATGACATATTGTGAGTGTTAATGCACGAAGGGTGATGCCGTGCCATGTTATGAGAGTTAATGTACGAAGGGTGATGCCGTGTCATTTCTATTAATTTTATGGTGAGGTTGAGAGTAAAAGCATGAAGGGTGATACCGTGCATTTTTCCTTTACCGTGTTTACTTGTTCTTATTGGTTTATAGTATATTGGTTGTTCAAGTTACCATTCTGTTGTAGTTCTCTATATCGTATTCCGCTCAGCATGTGTCCCCCTCCCAATAGTACATGTTTAGCTGTTATTTGTACATATACAGTTAAATTGCCCAGATTTGTTATGTAGGTGTCTTGTCATAGCCTCGTCACAACTTCATCGAGGTTAGGCTCAACGCTTACCAGTACATGGGGTCGGTTGTACTAATATTGTACTCTACACTTCCTGTGCAGATTTTGGTATTGGTCTCAGCTGATCGAGAGGCATAGCAGCTCGGACTGGTTCATCGAAGACTCAAAGTAGATCTGTTGGCGTTCACAGACCTTAGAGTCCCCGTCTATATTTTCAGTTCTTTTTTTACTGTTTCTTTCGTTCAAATAATTGTATTTCTTTCAGAATTTTACTTATAGTAAATCCTAAAAGTTCGTGAGTTGTGACTCCAGATCCGGGTGGTAGTAATTAATAAAGTTTTTATATTATTCCGCACTCGATGTATTTTATTTTAGCTTATTTGCTGTTATTTACTGAATTGAATAAGGATTGGCTTAATAATTCTCTAATGTTAGCTTGCCTAGCAAGTGGAATGTTAGGCGCCATCATGGTCCCGACGGTAAAAATTTTGAGTCGTGAAAAAATTCTACCAAGATCTATAGGGGAAGAAAGGTGAGCTCAAAATCAAGGCATTAAATAGCTTTTTGAAGAATGGATACACCTTATGAGTGGATCATCAACTAGAACTAGTGAGAAAGTATACTGGGAAAGAGGTGAGGTAGGCAATATTTAATATTTACATCAACAAGAGCATAGGGCCTGATGGATATGGTAGTGACTTTTTTGGGAAATCATGGAATATAGTAGGGGAAGATGTAACAAAGGCAGTGCTGCAATTTCTGAGAGATGGCAGATTATTAAAGCAACTAAGTGCAACCATGATTTCCCTAATCCCTAAAGTTCAAGATCCTTAGATGGCCAGTCAGTTCAGACCTATTTTCTGTTGCAATGTGATTTACAAAGGCATTTCTAAAATACTATGCACTAGATTGAAGAGGGTGTTAAAATACTTAGTAACAGATACACAAGCTGCATTTGTGGAGGAGAGATCTTTAATACACAAATGTTCTAATTTGTCATGATCTACTTAGACATTACATTAGAAAGACAACTCCTAGATGTCTCATGAAGATTGACTTGAAAAAAGCTTATGACATGGTTAGCTGGGACTTCATAGAGGAGGCTTTACTTGGGTATGGCTTTACTTGGGTATGGCTTTCCATGCTCCTTTGTTCAGCTAGTAATGACATGCATAACCTCCACAAAGCTTCCTCTCTTCATATTATCCATGTTTAGACTAGTATTGTTAAATTGATTGTTCTTATCATGTTTACGGATCTTCTGGTGATAATTGAGTATTAATTCCGAAGTTGACGTTGATATTGTGGAACCAAATGTTGAAGTAAGGCTTGTACTTGTTATTCTATCTCCCTGTTATTATTTTTTCATTGCATGATGGTAAAGGAGAGTGTTAATGCACGAAGGGTGATGTCGTGCCATATTGTGAGTGTTAATGCATGAAGGGTGATGCCGTGCCATATTGTGAGTGTAAATGCACGAAGGGTGATGTCGTGCCATGATATGAGAGTTAATGCACGAAGGGTGATGTCGTGTTGTTTCTATTAATTTTATGGTGAGATTGAGGGTAAAAGCACGAAGGGTGATGCCGTGCATTTTTCCTTACTGTATTCACTATTCCTGTTGATTCATGGTATATTGACTGCTCCGGTGATCATTCTGTTATAGTCCTTTTTCTTGTATTCCCCTTAGTATATTCCCCTCCCGACATTTCCTGTTTAGTTCTTCATTTCTGTTATTTGCATATACACTATTGAATTGTACATGTTGATTTGTAGGTGCCTTGCCTTAGCCTCGTCACTACTTCGTCGAGGTTAGGCTCGACACTTACCAGTACATGGGGTCAGTTGTACTGATACTGTACTCTGCACTTTCTGTGCAGATTTTGATACCGGCTCGGGTTAATCGAGATTTTGCTATTGGTCCGCTGTCCAGAGACTCAAGATAGATCTGTCGGCATTCACAGACCTTGAAGTCTCCGTCTATCTTTTCTGTTCTATTATTTTTTTCATTCAGACAGTTGTATTTCTTTCTGACTATTACTTGTAGCAAATTCTAGAATGCTCGTGAGTTGTGACTCCAGATCTGGGTGGTAGTAATTAATATAGTTTTATGATATTCCTCACTTATTATATTTTATCTTAGTTAATTATTGTTAATTACTGAATGGGAATAAGAAATTGGTTTAATGATTCTCTAACGTTGGCTTGCCTAGCAAGTGAAATGTTAGGCGCCATCACGGTCCCGTTGGTGAGAAATTTCGGGTCGTGACAGTGGAGCAACATGGAATGCCAAAAGTTATTATATAAAATTACAGAAAGGATCACAAATGCTTACTCAAGACATTTGTCCTATGCAAGGAGGCTACAAATTATAAATATTGTCTTGTTTTCAATATATAACTTCTGGGGAGCAATATTTATTCTCCCACAAAGTGTGCTAAAAGCAGTTGATAAGAGATGTAGGGAATACCTATGGAGCACATAAGAGGATAACAGTAAGATAGCACTGGTAGCTTGGGAGAAGGTGTGCAAGCCAAAAACTTAAATAATGACATGGGAATAGCTTATTCGTGCAAATCTCCCATTTCCGGAGCTGAAGTGCAGCAATAGCTACTTTTAAGCCCGATATTTAAAATATATACACAATTTACAATGTATTTAAAGATTAGCCAATTCACCCAAACTTCAGGACTAAGTATCCTGAATTTGAAAATTCAGGACTCAGTGTCCTGAATTTTTGAGCTGCTAATTTGAAATTTAAGACTAAGTGTCCTGAATTTCTAAACTACAAATTTAAAATTCAGGACATAAGATTCAAATTTCAGGACATAATTTTCGAACTTTAGGGCATGATGTCCTGAAGTTTGAATTTTGAGGTTTAAACTCTAGGACGTCATGTCCTGAAGTTTGAACGAAATTGGTTAATCTTTAAGTGCATTGTAAACTATGGATATATTTTAAACATCATGCTTAAAAGTGGCTACCTAGTGTCATTTTTATAGTTGTTCAGTTAAATCTTCCCTCTTCCCCTCCTTTGGCCAGTCCAAGCAAAAACAAAAATAATCTATATCTATATCTTTACTATATTAAAAGCGCGAAAACCCATAGCGAAATATCGTTCGGCTTTTTTAATCTTTACAAATAAAATTTATATTAGACAAAATCATAATTTAGTTATTTTTTGTTATAAATAATTATCTAATTGTGGATGTCCATAACTCATAAAAGAGTAATACCCACTACTCTTCTCCATTATCTTCATAACTCCCACTACTCCAATACTTATGGAGTTATGGTTGTAACTCTCATACCTCCATAACCTCCCCATGATATTCCTCCATGATCTCAAATGTTTAATGTCATGTTTATGATATTCTTTTGTATACCTCTATGTAATATTATAAATAGAGGATGAGAAGTAATATTGTACACACTTGAATACATGGAAGAAATAAGAATCTCTCATCTCTTCCTCCCTACATTCTTGTCTATTTTCTTATTTTATATTATTACTTTGAGCTAAGTTTTTTAACACGTTATCAGTACGAAACTTTAGCCAAATTGAGAGGATAACCCATTTCATGATGGAACTATGAATAACTGACAACCTTGAATCAATTTGGTTAAGCCAATAAAACCTGGGCATTTCGTATATCATATCAATATTGAGTTTGCTTCTTATTATCCAGCAGTGAGTAATATTTTTAATTATTACCATAAATTATGTATTTAGCTCATGTTAAAACTTAAGATTTGTAGTTGCTTTGGTTAGAAAACAGTAAGATTTGATTTTAAGTTTTCATGCCCGTATGGTTGTATATGCCTGCTAACTTTGTTCCTAGTTCTAAGATTGATCTTATACAATTATAACATCATGCTATCATTGATTTGCCATGATATTAAAAGATCTCTGTGAAACATTAAAAAGCATTCTGGTCATGTTAAGTGTAATGTAATATTTGGTTTAGAACCATCTTGTGTATTAACGGGGACTTTAAGATCGATGGCCTAATCTAATTAGATGTAACTTTTTTTATGTTGATAATTGACAAAGTGATATCATTATGTTTTACTAGCCTATTTTGACATCTTCTGTATAAAAACAGAATATACTAGCAATAGTTATTACTTAAGATTATTTACTTTATGAAGTTAAGTATATTTAGTTATGTGTTTCAATTCTTGTGTACATTTTATGTAACCATCATGTATTAGTTTGCAGTATGGGTGGTAAAATGGTTAAAAGAAAACAGTTAACCACCCATATTATCCATTAAAAAATGGGTTGGATAATAAACTTTTTAAAAACGGGTCAAATATAGATAAGAACTATATTATCCATTTAGAAAATGGATAACCAATGAGTCTAATTTTTACATTCGTAAAGCCTCAAATTGGGGGTTACTCAAGTTAGGGAGACTAAGAATTCTCCCAAAAAATGATCATATGCAAGAAGTCATGGATAATATGATTACCCATACTATCTGCCGGTTAATCCATTTTTTATCCGTATTAAATATGAGTCAGGTCGGATAATTTATCTATTTTTTCATTACCCGTTTTTTGATCCGAACCATATCCGATCAGACCCGCCCGTTTGCCACTCCTAGTTTGCAGTAACACATCACATAGTAATAACTCTACATGGTGACTCTCTGTTTTGACATGTTTATATGTAGGATACTAGTACACGAGTTTGTACTCCATCATATTTTTATTGATAATAGTTCTTATCATTTCTATTTAGTTATTTTTATGATAGATTTTACTATATGGCTACATAAAATTATGTTCCATTCCTAAAAGTTGATGAGATAATTTGTGATAAATATTATGAGGGTAAGACGATGGGTTCAAGTCCCAATGCACCCTGAGGATAAGACATCGGGTTTGAGTCCTAGTGCACCATGGTGATAAAAGTTGGGTTTAAGTCCCAACTCATTATGGCCTAACAAGCATTTATATGGATAAGGCATTGGGTTCGAGTCTCTATGCACCATATTGATGATATAATGATGACTAAAAAAAAAATAATGTAGTTTTCATGAAAAAGCATGAAGCTTGTCCCACTTGATTTGCTCCATTCTTGAAGTGAATGTAATAGCGGTGCATAGTAAGTCTAAATTAAGACAAGTGGTTGACCAATGAACGTGGACATGCCAAAGATCAAAATAATAATAGTCATCATTATGGTAATTGTAAAAAAGAGAACAATAAGGGTTCTCAAAATAATCTTTCGAAGGTGAAGGAAACATGTATCAGTATGGCATGTTAATACGAGACACGCTCAAACGATTATAGTTCATTATTTGAAAATGTGATTTGTGATAAACATTGTAAATGCAAACTCATTCTTGAAAATGAATGTGAAAATATATATGCAATAAAGATTATGCATAATAATGTATTTATGTATGGTTGGATAAATACCACAACTCATCTCTAAGGGAGGTTTGAGAGAAATAAAGATAATGAATATTATAATGTGATTACATGAATATGTCATTGGTCGCGTACATGTGGTACGCCAAAAAATATTTTGCCATGTCTTATAAAAAGTTATTAAAGGCAAAAGTAAAGCAAGAAATAATTTTGCTTATGATGATTTTGACCATGATAATTATTATGATATGATTTTCTCCGTGAAGGAGACATTCACCATATGGATGGTGTGACAAAAGATCTTGTAGTACAAAATTAGTTAAGAGTTTCGGAAGAACTAATTTGTTACTACCCGGATAAATAAAAAAAATTCTTCACATTGATATTGTAGTAAGTCTCAAAAGAAATTTTTTGAGTTCCAAATATATTAGCCAAAGTAGTTGACATTTGAGACTATAAATGAAAGGAATATCGAATATTACTATAATCATACCGGGTAAATATGAAAGGTTACCCGATTTCTCCCTATTTGTATTACACATGTATAAGCATGATGATAGAATCACATGCCACAAGTAAACTAGAGGTTTACTAAAATAAAGATTAGTTGGCATGACTGATTTCCATCCCGGTTTAATTATGATGCGTAAATTAATTGAGAATTCACATTGGCATATATTGAATAAATGAAAGATTCTTCAAGAATTCTCTTGTGCTGCTTATTCTCATGATATACCAGTTAAGGTTGGGATTAAATCCCTTGATTTCTGGAACGAATAAAAGGTTATATATATATATATAGAGAGAGAGAGTCTCAGTCACCTGCCATGTGGAGTATTTACTATTATATGATTTTAATAGATGCATCTATTGTACGGTCACATGTGCGTTTGTTATCAACTTGAAGTTTGGCTTTTGCAAGGTTGCTTGCTCAAATTATTAGAGCACAGTTCTAGAATGTAAATTGTGATGATAATGCTGATTTAAATCCAAGTTAGTTTAGTAAAAATTGTATGCCTTTAATTATAATTAAACCATTGGTTATGAGCAGTGTTTTAAAAGGTGTTGGCGTAAGCCGAGACGTTTTACATATGCCTCACCGAGACGTAAGCCCTGAGGCACGGGGCGTAAGCCCCATAGGTATTTAATTTTTAATATTTTATAAAATAATATAATTACAACTAATATTTATAAACAGGTAAAATTACATAAAAATTGAAAAAACTATAAATATGT